>NC_072737.1:10515882-10819037 GCF_026930045.1 Uloborus diversus
GAGGGTAAATATCAAAAATTATATTTATACTAGCAAAAATACCCGGCGTTGCCTGGGTCAGAAATAATTGTGAGAAAGAATCATTACTTTCTTTCATTTTCTGTTTTAACCGAAAGAACTCAAAACACACAGCTTTCAGGTGATTGAATATGGTGCTCCTTTCTTACCCATAAAAGTCAAATAGCAATAAGTATAAAGAACGAAATAGTATTCAGTTAGAAACGAAAGCACGACATTTGAGCATATAAAAAGTGGAAGAATTCCCAAAATATGAACTAACGAAAAGGAAGATTACCTAAAAAAAAAACCCGTGCGCTTTATTTATTTAATTAAATAGCACACACACACACACACAAAAAAAAAAAAAAAAAAAGTCTCTACTATGTTTTCCAAAGAATGCAAAAAGTAGAGTTTCCAAATATTTAAATAACTTTGAATTTATGTTTGCTCCGGAGAAGCCTTGATTCAAAATTTTCATTACGATTTCTTTTAATATTGCTGTTGTAAGGCAACGAATTTCGGTAAAAATGGGTTCTATAGTTAATCCTTTAGTGGGGAAATTACATAACATTTACTGTTTTTCATCATAAGTTTTTTAAGCTATATTTTTTAGGAAAAAATTATAGTCTATGTTTCTTCCCGATAATGTAGCTATCTATGGTGATAAAATGGTTAAATTCGGTCTAGTAGTTTTGAAGATTACCCCGGACATACATTTATACATACATACATACAGAAGTAGCCATTTATGTATAAAGATTTATGTTTTTTTTTTTTTTTTGAATTAAAATAGCGGAGCAAAATGTGGAAAATATATTGGACGCGAAAGGTGTTTCAGACTGCACACAAATTATTATAGGAAGTGAAATATATTTAAAATATTGTAATGAAAAGTCGCACCAGTAGTACTCAAATTCTGAAGGTAAAAAACAAAATTAAAACAAAAATCTAGCAAGAGATTCAGGGGTCAGGGTATTTAAAATTAAATAAAGTGGAATAAGTGTTCCCGCAAAGTACCACTTCAGTCTATAATGTTAAATAAGGTCTACCAAGAGCCTCAGAAGTTTGTATCTCAAATAAGTAACAATATTAGGGTGGAAATTGAAAATTTCTTTATGAAAATCCTAAACAATTAAATGTTTCTGAAACAAAGAGTGAGACAGAGTTTCCTGCAATATTTGTATTGAAGATAAATCAATCAAAGATAGGCGCAGCAAAGAAGCGGGCTGGAAGGAAGTCCAGAACCGATTTCATTTTTTTTTTTTTTTTTTTTGCATCTCCAAAGTTAGTCTAAAACTGCATTATTCAGGCAGAAAATTGCTTAACACAATCGAAAAATCGGCTAAAATTGTTTTCGGGCACTTCCATTTCGGAAAATTTCCATGGGTGAAACACCTCCCTATAATGTCATCAAAGATGGCCTACAATCGCATATTTATGACTATAATTTCGAAAAATTTTCTAGGGAGAGTACCCTTTCCCCTTCAACATCGCTAACGATCGTTTAAAATTTATTTTAAGGATTTCAACTTGTAAAATCTTTTGGGCTGCCGGGGACAGTCCCTGAACCGTTTGTTACCAGCTAGAGCCTATAATCACGTCTTCAGCACTGCAATTTTGAAAAATATCCACAGGAGGGCTTTTGAACCACCCCATCCCTCTCCCCGCTCCAAAATCACCAAAGATCGTACAAAATTACCCTTTTAAAGTCTATAAATTTGAAAACTTTTGATTTAAAGTGATGTTTTTAGACTTATAAATTCTAAATTTTTCCAAAATTATCCTTGAACTTCCCTTCCTATCCTCTCCACTCACATCATTAAAGGTCATCAACAATTTCATTTAGGAAGTGAAAAATTGACTGGGGAGAGTCGCTATGAACCCAATTTCTTCCTCTAACCTTACGTAAGATGGGTTGAATCACACTTTTTTGACTTCAGTTTCGAAAAATCTCCGAATAAGGACTCCCGAACCTTCTGCCCCTAATGCCGAGGTTGATAGAATTGCCTTTTTAGAACTAAAAAAGCAAAAATTTTCCGGGGCTAATCCCCCGGACCTCCTTTCCTTTATATCGTCAGAATTGCGTTAGAACTAAAAGCTGCAAAAGTTGCAAAATTACGTAATGAAGCGGAAATGAGGGGCAATAAATGGGGGTCATAACCCTCATTAAGCATCTCCATATGTGTATGCATGTTCGTTGTACGAGTGCGTGTATTATAAGCGCATCCCTCGTCTCCACGAAGAAAGTCCACTATTGTTTATCATTGGTCAAAAACGAGAGTCCCTCGGTACCATTTGCTACAGGCCCCGCGCCGGCTTAATCCGGCACTGTCAGGCACAGTGAGATTCAAACACCAGCTCGCTTAGAACCAAAATGTCAGATACGTCGCGTCGCTCTGCCTTGCGCAAATCGAAAGTGAAACTGGACACAAGTCCGTCGATTAAAAAAGGAAATTCCACTCACGACCTTCGATCGTGCATTGAAAGCTGAAGGTATTTTTCAGGGTCGGTTCGGCCGCCCCAAGCACCTTTATAAAAATCCCCCCCCCCCCCGCCCAGAAAAATGAAAAACCTGAATCTCGTACAATAACGAAAGTAGTTAAAAAAAAGAAAAAAGAAGACAAATTTTTATTTTTGAAATCTAGGAAAAGCCCATGATATTTAGAGGTGGGGGAGGAGAAATTGGGTGCTTCGGACGTGGGTTATGCTTTATTATCACAAGAGAAAATAAACCTTTATCTTTTTTTAAAATTATAAATCTCTTATAATTTCACCGTCTTCCCTATTAAGAAACCGCAAACTGAGCCGTCCACTGAAATCTGGTGCCTTAGGTTTAGGAAATGGTCGCCTACCCCAAAAACCGGCCTTGGAGATCGTAACCTTTCACAAGCACTTTTCGTTTTTATTTATTTAGTTTTGAATTTTTATTTTATTAAATGTGTATTCAAGGCAAAGTGAGACGGAACTTGATTCGTTTGATCAGCTCAAGAAGATTGATTTGGCTTTGAAATAGAAATTTTTCCGTGCTTCTTTCCAATGCTAAAAACGGGTGAGGAGGGGAAGAGAGAAGGTTGCCTATATCCACTAGCGCAACCAGAAAAACCTTCTGGAGGGGTTTTTCTGATCAAAAATACCTTCTGGAGGGGCTTTTTAATCAAAAATACCTCCTGGAAGGATTTTTTGATCAAAAATACCTTCTAGAGGGGCGTTTGTTGATCAAAAATGCCTTCTGGAGGGGGGGGGGGGTGATCAAAAATACCTTCTGGAAGGGCGTTTTAATCAAAAATACCTTCTGGAAGGGCGTTTTAATCAAAAATACCTTCTAGAGGGTTGTTTATTGATTAAAAATGCCTTCTGGAGGGTTTTTTGATCAAAAATACCAACTAGAGGGGGCTTTTTGATTAAAAAAAATACCTTCTGGAAGGGCGTTTTAATCAAAAATATCTTCTGGAAAGGGTTTTATGATCAAAAATAACTACTGGAATGGTTTTTTAATCAAAAATACCTTTGGGGGTTGGTTTTTTGATCAAAATCACCTTTTGGAGGAGGTTTCCTGACCAAAACAGTCATTTCGTATGTTTAAACTGCTGTATTAGAATCGCATTTATGTTAAAACCAATGCCTCTGGGGGGGCACCCCCCCCCCCCCATTTTCTCTGCTCCACTGCTTGTATCTGCGACCAGTACTTCGATCAAGTTGGATCAAGTTGCTGAAATTCCCAGATGCAGAAAATCGTCTGTGACCATGCTGCACAATTACAAAGCAGTTTGGCTTGGGTGCTCTGGGCTAAATTAAATTTCGTAATAATGTACTAACTATAATTTAACTATTGTACTAATATAATAACTTTGTAACTTAATGTTCAATAAATACACCCAGAAACTTTTAGAGCTGAACCATGTAGACAAATTGTTGTAGTTGTACGCGGAACCAATAAGTAGTTATAACAAATAATATGGGAAAACTTTGAAACTTTTGCGGAATTTTTTGCTCTAAAATGTTAAAATTTAAAACTTTTTGCGATAGTGTCCTCTGAAAATTTTGAAAAATATATGTGTGATTTTTAATGTATTTATTAAATTTATTCTAAAATTTACGGAGTACGACTATGGTTTCGACCATAGTAAAATTTTGGATTAAAAAAAAAACAAATTAATGTGTTTGCGATCATCTTTAAGATGAGTTATTTTACAACTCTGTAACTACCACAAAACTTTAGTTATAGCATTTTAAAGCCTAATTTTAGCAAAAAATTGTCGACATTTTCCCGAATCATTTGCCAGTGAAAAATGATGCATTCATTGTCAAAGTCATAAATTTTGGATTTATTTAAAATGCATAAAACATTTTATATTTTTCAAAAACATTTAGAAATTTTGAATTTTAAAAATTTAAGTATAAAAAAAAAACAGTTTCCGAACATTATTTGCATTGCATATCAAATTAAAGTGCATAAAATGTTCTTTACAATGAGTTATCATGCAACCCCATGACTTCCATACTACTTCAGTTATGACATTTCAAAGCCAAGTTTTAGCAAAAATAGCAAGGTTTTTTTCCATGTTCTTTGCTTGGAACACGTGATCCAAGCATTGTCCCAGTCTGAAAATTTTTAATTTTTTTTATAAAAAAATTTTTTTTTCTCCAAAAATCTTTAGAACTTTTTAATTTTTTGAACAAAGTTTTTTCTAGCATTGTTTACATTACAGATCAAATCTAAGTGCATCACATGACTTTCTTTTACTCAAATTTGATGTCATTTCCCTATTATTGGCAATTTTAATGTGATTCTCTAAATATCAAAAAAAAAAAAAAAAATGGCGACCAAAAGACTGGCGATATATCGCCAAGTGTCCGCCAAATTATAACACCACTTGAGTTTGCATTTAAATTGACATTGATTTCCCCCCAAAAAGGTGTAAAAGACCTCCTTTGGAACATCAGAATGCAACCAAAAAGGGAGGTGCACAACTAGACTCCACTAGGAGTCTACGTACGAAATTTCAACTTTCTAGAATATACCGTTCTCGAGTTATACGACATACATACGCATATCCGCACGTACATACATACGTACATACAGACGTCACGAGAAATTCGTTGTAATTAACTCGGGAATCGTTAAAATGGATATTTCGCGTATTTATACGTTCTTAGGCACTTATTCACGTGTGGTCGAGTCGAACAAAAAACTCAACGTTAATTCGGGGGTGAGCAAAATGGAAATTAAGGTCGAATTTTGAGTGAAATTTTTTTCGCGAATACAATACTTCCTTTTTTGTAAAAGGAAGTAAAAATATACACACATCTATATTTATGATATCAATGAATAAGATTTCTAAACATTTCATGAAAATCTGAGACGGTCAGGTTCGGTGCCTTGTTGATTTTACATGGAATAACCCCAAAACATAACGCAAAACATAACATCCGAAGAAGAATTGGCAAATCTACGATGTCCAACCTTTTTTTTTTACTCCAGGGCAACACCTCATACTAAGCTGAATGTCGTGCACTAGAACACATAGATAATTTAACAGTTGAACGATTGCGAACGAAGTATTACTCTTAATACGATCACTTTTAATCCGAAGTTCTAGTACTTCTTACTAGGTAACTTCTTGCTTTTACTGAAATATCTGCATTTACACTAAAAAGAATGAAATAAAAAAAAATTGAAAAAAAATAGAACCGACTTCAAAATTGCTCTAAAAAGTGAAAAATAATTTTAGCTTTCTAGAACATTTTGTTCGTTAAGTTTGGTTTGCTATCTAATTACATTAAAAATTCCACGTGCAATACGTACATTAAACTGAATGTCTCGTCTTAAACGAACAAAGCTTTGTGACCTCTTTGCTCCAAACGGTCGTGGTTAAATACTGTAAATTTCTTTCTTAGAAATTGTTCATTTTGTTAGATAGTAGAAGATGGTCTTTGGTAACAATCCTATTGTGTATTGAAGAGAAAATATTAAATATTTTGCATAGAAAATAAAGCCCATACGTTTGTTTACCAGTGGATATTTCAATTTACTTAGCAATAAAAATGTTTTTCTTCCTTTGGGGATTACAACCTATTCCGTGATTGTCGATTATTAGTATCTTCCTAAGCCAGATGTATGTGGTACTAATAAAATGCGTGAAATACACCGCCAGCTCAGTCATTTCCAGCCGAGAACTGCATTTTCGTGCTTATTAGCACTCATCAGCCCAGCATAGGAAAGTGACTGAGCTGGAGATGGAAAACCTCGTAAGGAAGCCAAGAGTGCGAAACAAACTGGTAGCTAATATAAAATTAGCAGACCAGACGAGTGACCGAAGCAATGGTTCGTCTGGTCTGCGCTAATACCGGGCTGATGAGTGCTAATAAGCACGAAACTGCAGTCCTCGGCAGGAAATGACTGAGTTGGCGGTGAATTTCATGTATTTCTGCTTTAGCCCTGGCTAATGGGCGGTAATTTACTGAATATACCCTGCCTTGCCATCAATTTTCGAGTTGAACTGAACCATTGCTTCGGTCACTCGTCTGGTCTGCTAATTCTATATTGGCTACCAGTTTGTTTGGCACTCTTGGCTTCCTTAAGAGGTTTTCCATCTCCAGCTCAGTCACTTTCCTATGCCGGGCTGATGAGTGCTAATAAGCACGAAACTGCAGTCCTCGGCTGAGCTGGCGGTGTATTTCACGTATTTCTGCTTTAGCCCTGGCTAATGGGCGGTAATTTACTGAATACTAATAAAATGGTTCGGTTTTTTCATTGGTTATTTATTCTAACCAGCCATCTTCATTTTCCAAAGTGGCACTTCCAATAAGAAACCTTCTATAGTGTTGGACTTAAGCAATCAATCTTCATTAGCCAATATTGAACTGGAATTCCTTAAAGTGAAGGGACAATGTACTTCTACCTGTGCCACAAATCTTTGCCAAAAAGGCTGCAATTCTAATGGGAATATTTTATGCACATCAACATATTTTAGGCAAAACTATAAAACACGAGGCCAGACTTACATAACAGAAGACTTGGGTGCTCCTGAGAGAAATAAAAGTTCAAGGAAGAAATTCGTCTTGTGAAAAAATTACCTAAACAAAAGGTCGCAGATCGCGCTAAACACCTGTAGAATGAGTATAAAATCTATAAATGAGGCAGCGAGAAACAGAGGGGTACGTGGCAAAATTAAAAATTTGGATATAACCAATACAAATGGTAGGGGAACCTCTCCTCTGTCTTGGGGCAAGAGTTGGTACTAGTAGCCCTGGTAGGTGCTGCTGTACAGCATGATTTAGAAAAACCTTTCAAAGGAAGCCTACCTAGGACCTTATCTTCAAACGCGCTTTACTCAAAAATTGAAAATGTCCTCTTACATTCCTTTGCTTTTCACTGCCTTTTCGCGTAAATATAGAAACTAATTCTTCCTTAAAATTGTCTCGGATGATTGCTTTGCATAATGTCATATGGGATTGATATTAATGCAATAAACTTTAAAATAGAAAAAAAATTAACATAATGAATGAAAATTAGAAAATAATACGGAAAATATAAGACGTAATAAAAAAAAAAACCTTTTTTACTAAGGATGCACCAAATATTCGGTTGGTATTTGGTATACTGACTATTCAGCAGATAAACCTAATCTTCAGTTAGGCTGAATACTTTAAAATTCATCAACCGAATAGAAACAGATTTAAATATTTAGCAATTGGTAAACAAACTCATATTTTTTCGATGACGAATTACTTTGAATGCGATAATATTATTCAGTAACACTTGATTGTCTTATGACGTATTTAATTGATGTATCTTATGACGCATAACGCATTACATTAACTTTACTATTGCTAAATCTTTTAAGTATTAAACTAAATGGAGAGGGGGGAGATTCCTAATAATAAAAAATTATAAAAATATAATAGTCAACTGCTCAAGTAAAACTGCCAGTTTAGCAGTTGAAAATATGCAACTTAAAAAGCAATTATCATTTATCACTACGTCACAAATATTTAAAAATATGATTAAGATAGTACAAAGGGTAGTAAATTTTACCTGATTTTAATTTCTGAAGTTTTACACTACATGAAAGATTCAACATTATTTAAAAGCAAATTAAGTTAATCATTATAATCAAAATTTACTAAGAGTACATTATGGGGCAAAACAAATATACATACATTTCCTATTTTAAATTCGCATAAAATAAAAATGCAAACAGTATAGTTGCAATCAAATATTCGGTATTCGGGCGAATATTTGCTTAGAATTTCAACCGAATTTTAGTCTTCGGTATTCGGCAAAATATGGTGTTGTTGAATACCTTCTTTTCACTCAATGAAAAAAAAAAAAAACTTTCAATTTTCCGAATTAGTAGCTAAATTTGAAAACTTTTGTCTTGAATCAAGACAAAAGTAACACAGGATTCCAGGACATTTTAAAATTGGAAATACCGGACTGGGTGTTGAATCCTTTTTCAACAAATGTCAGCACAGCAGGATCACCCCAGCTGGAAGAAGAACTCATCGAACTGATAACGAACGATGAAATAAAAATAAAATTAAAAAATGGATACCAAGAATTTTGGCTACAAAAGCCAATCCCGCAATTGTACCCTGGATTGTGGTTCAACGTTCAACGATTTTTGATAGCATTCCCATCATGGTATTTGCGTGAACGTGGATTTAGTGCTGTGGCAACGTTGCTGACTAAAAAGAGAAATCGGCTGCAGATTACCGAACGCGGTGACTTACGGCTGTTTTTTTTTGAGCAAATTCGAACCTGATATTAACAAACTTGTTGAAAATCATCAAATTCATCCTTCACATTAGATTAGTTTTAAAATTCAAATTGTAATGCTTGTTTTAATAACATGAATAAAAGTTTTCCTAATATTACAAAATGGTATTTTACATTACCCTCATCAGAAAGTCTTATTTTCACATGACACACATAATTTAATCATTAAAATAATGACTGCGATTGTGATTCTTAAGATGTAGTAAAGTAAAAAAAAAAATGGGGGGGGGGGGCTAGAAAATAATTAATTCTCGAAGTGGGCGGTAGGCAAAATAAGTTTGAGAACCTCTGGTCTTGATTATAAATACCGTTGATCAGTAACTTTATTTGAACATTTTTAGAAGTTTTAGTCTTAGAAGCCATGCTATGAATTAACAATCACTTCACTTATCAAGATTTCCCACCTTTCCTCCTTAAGTCAGTACCAAAAATCCAGACATCGCAGTTTTAAGTCAACTCCCTGTTTTGTACGGACTCGCCCACCAGTATAAAGCAAGTCGGAGTATCACGTCCCAAAACATTTTTTAAAAAAAATCATGCTTACGAAAACTAAAAGATCCTGCCTGTCTTAATGCAGGTCCAGATGCTGAGTAAAATTGATCATGACCAAAAAATTAGATTTTTATTGCAAGAAAACAAAAGCAAAATTGCTGATTTGGGGCATTAACTTGACAGCCACACTGTAAAAAAAATCCGTAAAATTTACGGAAAAAAACTGTCAGCCAGGATGCCAGTTTTCTTCCGTTTATTTTACAGAAATCTTCCGTATTTTTATTATTTATTCAAGCTGATTTATTATTTTATGAAGATTAAAAAATGAAACTATACCTTCATAAATACATTTCAATATTTACTATACTACTACGAAATACTTGTATACAAAGGTAAATTTCCGAATATGCGTCTGTAACAGATGACAAAAAAAAACATAATAATAAAAAAAAGATTAGGATGCAATGAAATGGAAGTTGCAAACGATTTAAGACTTACTCGCTTTAAATAAATATAAGATCAAAAATTCGAGCACGAGAACCAAAATCCAAACACGCGGGTGAAATTTCGAAGATTCGAAGAACAAAGCGGTGAGGCGATGGTAACAGTTAACGCTTATAACCGGTTACAGATTCAAAAAAAACAGAGAAATCCTGTATTTTATTACGAACAGTTTTTTTCTGTAAAAAATACGGATAACTTCTTCAAAATTTAGTTTTTTTTTACAGTGCAGACAGTTTGCCTCGCTCCATCGAGTTAAACGCTCCAATTGAGGTAATAATACCGAACATGTTATAATAAGCAAAAAGTGCTTAAAATTAGCTAAATTAATGCAAATCAACACAGAATCATAACATTAGCAACGATCAAAATCAATTTTTCTCAAGCAAAATGAAAATGTAAATGGTTTTAAACTGCGTTAAACGGTTACCTTTCTACTCTTACCTTTCACTTTGCTATAAAGCTGTAATTCCCTCAAAATATCGCTGGCGATGGCTGAAGTCTTAGGCGTAATGCTTCTTTATACACAAATTCCCTTGGAAAAGATGACACAGGAGGGTGCACTTTGTTACTGAAGGCGTGAAAAACACTTACTGGGGCGTTTTACCTGGTGGAGAGTGATATCCCCACTATATCAGAAAAATCAGTTTTGCATTCTAACGAATTCGCGATTCATAACGTAGAAAATAATTTCTTACGGTGACTGGTGGCAGAGTCATACAAAATGGAGCGTGGTTTAAGTGAAGTGCGGAAGCCAGGCCCGGCTCTAGGGATAGGCGACCTAGGCGGCTGCTTAGGGCGGCGAATTTCGAAATTGAATTTTTTTTTAAGTATGAATTTCTGTTTCAGTACCTTATGATTCACTGCTTCAATGATAAAAAATTAATTTAGAGAGTGTAACAGTGCTTAAATATGCAAAACATAGTTCGGAATCGAACTAGAAATTCAGTTTAAGTTTGAAGGCGGCAAATTACGTAATTTAATAGCCTTTTGAAAATATTAATATCTGTTTCAGTGCCATAAGATGCACTACATTCACTTTCATTTAAAGTGTGTACTGTTTGATATTTTAAACCGCAACCATCCTCAAATTTGCGCATGCGTCAGGTCGCTTCTGATTTTATCAAAATAGGGGAGATATTGAGAAGAGAGATAACGAATGTGAGGGTTTTTTTTTTTTTTTTTTTTTTTCCGTTAGATTCTTTTATTAGAGGTGTTGGTTTGAGTTGAGGCTTTTTTTTTTCAAATTTGTTCCCCTTTCTTATCGGTAAAGCAGAAATGCTACCATGTGCATTATCTTCATCAAGCTCTCACCCCTTTGTAAAATAGAACCGTTCAACGGTGCTAGTCGCTGCTTTCGAGATCAGACAGTAGTTGTGCTTTTTAACGGTCTGAGATTCGTCTGGGCCAATGTTCTGTTTATTGTGAGGCATTTTGCGCAGTGTGTTTGCGTATTTGGATGTAAATACGTGTGCCATTCGTTGAGTTTACGGTGTTATTTGGCATTTGCTTAATTGCTGATGATTGATTTAGCAGTTGTAACTACATTACCTGTCATAGCTGTAAATAAATCTCGTGTGTTTTTCTCAAGAATTGTGTCATCATTCAAAGAAAGTTTGAAGTTGCACCGGACTTGTAACAATACTAACTTTACCTTCAAAACACTTATTCATTAAAAATTCTAAAATGACGCCTCAAAATTTTTATACATAGGGGCTACAACTGTGTTTATGTATGTATGTCCGGGTTAATCTTCAAAACTACTGGACCGATTTTAACCATTTTTTCACCATAGATAGCTACATCATCAGGGAGCAACTTAGGCTATAATTTATTCCTAAAAAACTTACTAGTTAGCTTAAAAACGTTATGACGGAAAACAGTAAATGTCATGTAATTACCCCATTAAATGATTAAACATAAATTTACAAATTTGTGCTTCTACTTACGTTGTTTGGTCTGACTTTATAAAATCCATTGTTGCGAAAATTCGTTGCCTTACAACAGCAATATTGAAAGTAATCATAATGAAAATTTTGGATCAAGGCTTTTCCGGCGCAAACATGAGTTTAAAGTCATTTAAATTTTTGCATACTTAGTGAAACATAGTAGAGAGCCTCCCCCCCTCCTATTTGTGTGTGTGTACTATTTAATTAAATAAAGCGCACAGTTTTTTTAGTGATCTTTGTTTTTGTTAGTTCATATTTTGGAAATTCTTCAAATTTTTATATGCTTCAATGCGTGCTTTCATTTCTAAATGAATACTCGTTCGTTCTTTATACTTATTGCTATTTTACTTTTGTGGGTAAGGAAGAAGCTCGATTTTTAATCACGTCAAAGCGTTGTGTTTTGAGTTCTTTCAGTTAAAAGAGAAAACGAAAGGAAGTAGCGATTGTTTCTCACAATTATTACTGACCCAGGCAAAGCCGGAAAGTTTTGCTTGTAAATAAAAAAAAACTGCTCCGTTTTTTGAATTTCACTCGAACTTGAAATTGATTTTGTATGCGCCAAGGACTCCAGCGTAGCTCAGCTAAAATTTTCAATGAAAATCGCATTCAAGTGTTTCTTAATTATGAGGAAGGAACAAAAGGTAAGAAGTAAGAAAAAAAGTCGCTGAATAATTTGGTGAAATGGCAAATTCTCTGTTTACGATGATCAATTTCTTGATTTCCGCGTTTTGACCTTGCCATTTATTCTATCGCGTGAGCACTAGATGCGTTTTATTATTAGGTATGATTATACGTCTGCGCCGACGAAAATTCGCCGGTGGCTGTGTTGAACCTACAGCTCAACAGCAGTCGAAGGATTGTCACGTTGGGGTGTCTTCGACAAATCGTGCTCTCAAAGTGCATCAGGTGCGAAATGCGCAGTGGGTGGTGAGCGCTGTGCGTCGCTTTCGAACGCGACAAACTAGTAAAATTTATGCAATATTTGACAAATAATAACAATAATAATAATAATAATAAAGTCGGCATCCAGCATTCATTTGAATTTTGACGTCTGGAATTTAAAAAGATGTTTTTCGCAATCACGAATTTTGCTAGGACCCTTCTTGATGGGTTTATTTTTTCTACGAACGGAATGGAATATAAATCGTCAAGAAATTCGCACCCGTCATATTGCGATTTGTGATTTTCCAGAATAGGTCATACATATTTTTTATTTCTTTCTCGCTTCCCCCCCCCCCCTTTCTTTCTTTCTTTCCCTTTTTTTGAACATTCAAGAAGATTTCTTATTGATTTCACTCTGACTCAGAATGACGTTATAGTTTATGCCGTTATTATTACTATTATCTTTGTAATTGGTCAGACCAGTACTAAGATTCTTTTTGATTTTGCTAAAATCTATACACAAATAAAAACACAAATTTTGTTTTTATGTTAAAATTCTGCCCTATTCTATTCTCTAATCAGCAATAGCACACTTTTCAAACACATAATTTTTTAAGTAGGTGCCAAGTTACGGAGTAAGAATGATTACCGCTACACTTATGTGCTAATGTGAAGCAGTGAGAAGCAAAGGGAAAAATTGAAAATTTGAAGTTGACCAGTGCAAATTAAGGCCCCTATATATACGAGTCGACGCATCAGCTTAAGATCAGCCTTTTTGGATCGGAGCGCTTGTTTGAGTAGTTGCCTTTTCTGGCGAGTTATCGCGTTGGTGATTGTTCACTGTGAGCAATTATTAGCGGCACGTGAATTGTTCATAAAATAAAATATTATTTTCTGCAAATTTGGCGAAATCCGAAACTTTGCTGTGGTAACCCTAACAGAGCACAATGAAAAATCCGATCCAAAATGGCTTAACTTAAACTGATGCGTCGGCCTATCCATATAGCGACTCTAGTACAAATGGTCCCTCTCCTCTGTCTTGTTACAAGAGAGAGTACTAGTAGCCTGGTAGGCAGGGGCGTGCACAGAAATTTTGAGACCCGTCACAAATGATTTTTCCGGGCCCCCTCCATAGTGTTTACCCATAGACTAATAATAAGAATAGACCGAGCTACGGCAACCCTTTTGCTGCTCATAAACCAAACCATGTGACTGGTGGATATCCTAGCAACAGCGGGCGTTGATTATAGCAGACGATCAACGCCCGCGAGAAATAAAATAAATAGAATTGATGGAACGCGGAAGATTGATCTTTTATGGAGTCCGATTTGTAAATTTGTTATTCTAAGTTGTAAATACAGTAAAACCTGTAAAGTTGACCACCTTTGTAAGTTGACCACCTGTCTATGTTGACCGCTTTTGTCACGAACGGAATTAGTCCTATCTTGTATAATGAAGGGAAACCTCTGTAACTTGACCACCTTTCTATCATGACCACCTGTCTATCTTGACCACTAATGTACCTCAAATTTGGTTTGGAGTATTGTAAAAAACCCTTTATAAGTTGACCACTTGGTTTATTTTTTAAAACTTAATTTAGCAAATTATTTTATTTTATTATTTTTTTTCTTATATCTTCCCAAGAATATTTTTGATGCCAGACCAGCATTTTACCAACTAAATAAAACAGCAGCATAACTAAACCTCCTTGTAAGTTTAACCACATTGGAAAACTACTAAGAACCCTTTTATTCTCCAAACTTGTTTTTCTTTTGTTGTTCTATTTGAAATTACCTTTTGTATTCTCTGTTCAATGAAAACAAGTGTCAGTAGAAAAGTACAAAGTATTTTTTCCCAGTTGCAATATTTTGTGGCAACATTGGAATTGTGTTATAGTAAAAGTTACTTGCATAGCAGTATTTCTGGTGCAAGGGATTAAGAAATAGGACATTTTCATTTCCAACTGCCTTTTAGAACTATGAGAGTCCAGCTTGTTGCTCTTTGTGTTTTACATAAAATGGCTTCAAAAAGAAAGTTAGTTGAACTTGAGATTGATAAAAAGTATGAAATATTAAAATTAATTGAAAAGGGAGGAACCCAGAGAAAATTAGCTAACATATGTGGAATTTCCAAAACTAGTGTCTAATAAGTGCGCCAAACTTCAATAAGGAGTTATTTTGTTGAAAAGTAGATCATCATGGTTATAAATGTATTAAATGTATATGAGAAAAAAAAATAAGCGAAAAATTTGTTATTTTTGATTAGCTATGAAATTTTAGGAACTATTAATCTCCAATAACTTTTTATAAACAATGATTTTTTTTTTTTTTGATCAATTTACTGAAATTTTAAATTTACATGACACATTATACGTCACTCTGAGAGAATAAACTCTAAAAATATTTGAATAACATTTTAAATTAAATTGTTTCAAAGTAATGTTAAACAATGAAAGTGAGTTGAACGGAAAGAGTAAGTGTCAATTAGCTAAAAAATGAATACATGGTGCAAGAAATGACAAGAAAAAAAAACATCACCCCCTTTATAAGTTGTCCACTTGTCTAAGTTGACCACCAAAGTACTGCCCGCAAGTGGTCAACTTACACAGGTTTCACTGCATTTTGTTAATGTAGTGAGTTTTTCGTTTAGACAGTACGGTGCATTTTCTTTAGTCAATTTCAATAATTCTCTGAGCAATTAAAGATGCAAGCGCCCAAAAAAGAATCGACAAACGGTAAGATTTTTACCTGCAATTTCAATTTAAGATACTGTTTTAGTACATTTTTGTGTTAACGCAAAACGTTTACACCATTACGTTCACGCCAACGCTGACATAGCAGTTCCGAATGAAATAAAAGTTACTGAAAACTGTGATCAAAAACTAATTACTAATGTCAAAAAAATGCGTAACTAAAAAAAAGGTTAATCTCTGCACCTGGAAAAAAATTATCATGAAAACACATTACGTCTTAAAATACATGTCGAGTGCCAAGCTTTTGATAATGTTGTCATCTAGCAACCATGCTGCCAAAGTTTTCGCCAAGCCTTCCACCAGTCACATGATGTATCCATGAACCAATTTTTTCATCAGCAAGTCTGGGAAAGCTCGGTCTACTCTTATTATTAGTCTATGTGTTTACCCCTATATTTCACCGAATTTTAAAAATATTGGGCCCCTTTCAGAATTGGGCCCGGGCCAACAAGCGTCCCTTCTCCCCCCCCCTCCCTGTGCACGCCCCTGCTGGTGGGTGTTGCTATACGCATGATTAAAAAAAAAATTTCAATGAAAACCTATCTACGATCTAAACTTTAAACGCGTTTTACTCAAAACTTGTAAATATCCACTTACATCCCTTTGCTTCTCACTGCCTCCTATGTTGTCAACAGAAAGCTGCTTTCAGTTGATACTCAAAATAAACGAGCTGATGTGTGCATCACATGACTTCCTTTCACTCCAATTTAATGTCATTTCCCCATTATTGGCAGTTTTAACGTGATTAAATAGTTTACTCTCTAAATATCACCAACAGTGGCCAAATTGAAACCAGATTTAAAAAAAAAAAAATAAAAGATCGCCAAATTTGTCCGCTAAGTTGGCGGCAAAACTTGGCGACCAAAAGACTGGCGATATATCGCCAAGTGTCCGCCAAATTATAACACCACTTGAGTTTACATCGAAACTAACAATGATTTCCCCCAAAAAAGGGGCAAAAGATCCCTGTAGAAACATCCGAATGCAACCAAAAGGGGAGGTGCACAACTAGACCCCACTAGGAGTCGACGTACTTAATTTCAAATTTCTAGGACATTTTGTTCTTGAGTTATGCGACATACATACGCACGTACGCACATACGTACATACAGACGTCACGAGAAAACTCGTTGTAATTAACTCGGGAATCATCAAAATGGTCATTTCGCGTGTCTATACGTTCTCAGGCACTTATCCACGTGTAGTCAAGTCGAAAAAAAAAAACTCAACATTCATTTGGGGGTGAGCAAAATGGAAATTAAGGTCGATTTTTGAGTGAAAACTTTTTTGAGAATACCATACTTCCTTTTTACTTCCTTTTACAAAAAAGGAAGTATTGTATTCGCGAAAAAATTTTCACTCAAAAATCGCCCTTAATTTCCATTTTGCTCACCCCCAAATGAATGTTGAGTTTTTTTTTCGATTCGACCACATGCGGAAAAGTGCCTAAGAATGTATAGACACGCGAAATATCCATTTTGACCATCACCGAGGTAATTACAACGACTTTTCTCGTGACGTCTGTATGTATGTGCGTATGTGTGTATGTGCGTATGTGCGTATGTATCTCGCATAACTCAAAAATGGTATGTCCTAGAAAGTTGAAATTTGGTACATAGACTCGTAGTGGGGTCTAGTTGTGCACCTCCCCTTTTGGTTGCTTTCGGATGTTCCTAAGAGGGTCTTTTGCACCTTTTTGGGGGGAAATCATTGTTAATTTCGATGTAAACTCAAGTGGCGTTATAATTTGTCGGACACTTGGCGATATATCGCCAGTCTTTTGGTCGCCGTTTTGTCGCCAACTTGGCGACAAATTTGGCGGAGTTTTTTTTTTTTTTTTGGTTTCAATTTGGCCATTGTTGGTGATATTTAGAGAATAAATATTGAATCACATTAAAATAGCGAATAATGGGGAAATGACATTAAATTGGAGTAAAAGGAAGTCATGTGATGCACACATCAGCTCGTTTGTAAAAGGAAGTAATTAATGACCAACAAGTGCTAATCTTAAATCATTTAATCAACTGGTTAGTTTGACGCATATACAAGTACGAACATTACCTAAGAAATAAGTCGAGAAAAAATCATCATCAAAACAGATTTAGCTGATATGGTGCAATCTTTTCTTGAAGAACGAGTTTTTTCGTCTGCCACGTGATCAGTCTTGCATGAAGTTTAAATTGATATTCCTCCCTTTTAGTTCCTAAAATGAAGGATGGCGACTGCAGTCAGCAATTTTTTTTCCTTTTCTTCTGTTTCTTATGCTACTAACGGCCATTAGATTACATATTTTTTTCCTATGAACCGAATCTTATGTAACGTCTATTGTATTTCAGGAATGCAAGATCTGCAATCATGTTTAATTTCAGTTAAACTATTGCCTAATGAATTAAATGAAAAACCAACATAAATAAAGCACAAATTTTGAGGAAAAACCAGAAGTTTGTTGGACTTCTGGTCACTGTTTTGATTTTTCATCTCCAAAGATGATTTGTAAATGTTCTTCGGTTTATGACTACGATTTCTGGAAGCCAGCTTTCCATTTTTTCATGATATTTGGAAGCAATTTCTATAATTGTTTTTTCGGATTCTTCGTTGTCTCTCACTCTTTTTGTCTTCTGGCTTCTGATTCGTTGTCTCTCCCCAATGCTCTGAGCCCGGAGTTGGCACGTCGTTTGCTGATTGGTTGTCTTGTGTCCTGAATTCCTATTGGTTCGCCCTCTTTGGTATAAATACCGGTCTCCACGTGGTTGTTGTCAGTTCTCTCGCGACTTTCGGTTGTGTTGGTGAGCTTTTTGCACTGAGGAAGAGGCTCCTTTATAACCTTGAAATAGCTATATGCTGTATTTTCTTCAAAATTTGTGCTTTATTTACGTTGATTTTCCATTTAATTCATATTGTAGCACAAAGCTTATATGATAATTTTTCATTTATTACATAATATTTCACTTCAGCGTTTATTCGGTAAGTCTTTAGGGGGGGGGGGGGGTTGCTGGAGATATCCGTCGGGTCAGTTAGCTTTTTAAAGAGATTTACTGTTTTTTGCACGTGATTTCAGAGCTGCTAAATTAGAGTTTAGAAGCATTATCTTACTTTACACTTAACACAATACATTTTTACGTGTTTGACAGCAGATTTAGTTTTTTTCAGACAGAGGCTTAGAAACAGAGGGGTGTGTAATGCGCCAATGAAATTTTAAGAGGAGTCATTAATGATGTTGGTCACATTTTGTAGGGTCTTTTTTTGTGGGGTCTAAGCAGTTGAGGGCATGGGTCATCGTTTCAGGATGCGTGGGCACCCCTGCTTCAGGGGTATTTCCAGCCCACATTAGTTATCTGCGAGTTAATGGGGTTGTTTCTTTCAATCAAAAGTACTACTTTTAGTTACTGAAATAGGTAAAACAAGCAAAAAGTATAATATGGAGACAGAAAAACCTTTTAATTTTCCAATAATTATTTTTTATTTAATTTTTTATCATGTCCAATTTGGAACTCCGGCGTGGTCTTTACGACGTCACAATTGGTGTACTTTGGCGCGCTTCTCTGTTGGCACACTGAATGTTTACACATTGTTTAAAGAAAAGGTTGCCATCAAACAGTAATATTAATAGTCATCATATACGATTAAGATTACTGTTTAATGGCAACTTTTACTAAGCTATTGAAAAAATAAAAGTTTTTTCTGGCTCCATGTTATTCTTTTGGCTTCATTAGTATTATTGCTCTATAATACTTCTCTTTTCATCTTTATCAAATGCCAAAACTTTGTGCTCTGTGCTGATGGGATCAGTGAACGGCACTTCATCACTTGTGATGTCATGAGCTGAAGCGTAAAAAATTAAATTAAATCTGCGCACAAATTAATTTTTTTTTTTTTTTCAAAATACTAATCTTTATCAAATTATTTAAAAAAGTGTAAATTCCCAGGGCTGTGGAGTCGGAGTCGGGATCAAAGAGTCGGAGTCGGACTGATTTTGGGGTAAAGGAGTCGGAGTCGGAGTTGTTAGAAAACATGCAAACTCCGACTCCGGGTTTATTTTTTATTGACTCTCCTTGCATTTTTTAAAAACTGACTACCAATTGTTTCGATTACATGTATAAAAAGATACTAATGAAAAAATAATTCCCCTTATGGCAATCAGCTAGCTTGAGTGCTTACCGAACTTTCTGTAGCCGTCCCCTAGTTTGCTTGCTTTTTAACTTAACTAATAGCAACTGTCGGCAAACGATTTTGTTGCCTAACAATTTCAAGTAATCACTTTCAAATAAAAATAGAAATATAGTGTTTTGTTCAATCTCAGTTATAAAATAGTAAAAGGAACATAACAATTTAGTAAGTCGAGGCCCGTAGCTCAGTTGACACTTTTGTGGGTAAACGGCAAATTCAAATAAGTTCTGGCGCGAAAGCACCAATCCAAAAGATCCAATGAAATAATCTAATGTTTTTTTCTTTATTAAGACTATTCCTATAAGCTTGGTTCTCACTAAAAAGTATGGAACAAAATAAGTGTAAATGATTTCTTGATTATAACACTCAATAATTGCAGTTAATCTTAAAATCTTCATATTAAGGTTAATTCTAAAGCAGCCAATAAAATTTAAATTAAAAATGTAGCGAAGAAGCAATATAGGTATGGTAAAATCTATTCGTACGAATTTGTATACCGCTGCATTTTGTGTAAAATTAGCTCCTGACGTATATGTGCCCTATTTTCGTTGAAATTTTATTGATGAAATATAATTTAAAATATATTCGCGAAAATTTTCAGAATTAAAGTATTTATATTTTTTATAAACTCTGAAATTAACTTTGGGTGTCATCTACGAGATGGGTGTCACCCGGGGCAAACCACCCCCTCTCAAGAACTTGGATTTAGAAAAAAAGCTTTTTCTTCTCTCAAGTTACAGCTTTCAAAAATTAAAAGCACACGCTTTGATCAATATCTATTTGTCAAACATTAAAGGGGGGCAAATTACAGAGAATCCTTTTCAATTTTTTTAAAAGGGATTTTTAAGTCATCTCACGTTTTAATCGTAACTATCGGAAAATTTGATTTTTTAATTGAATTTCTAACGTTGTATGCGTCTTGGGTTTACAATAAAAAACAAAATACGAAATTGTTACAAAAAGGAATTAATATTTCAATCTTTGTTTAGAGGTTATCCCCCTTACCCTGAAGGGAGAGAGGGAGTTGAAAAAATACAATTAAAAAAAAAATTGGAGTCGGAGTCGGGCGTTTCAAAAATCCAGGAGTCGGAGTCGGGGTCGGTCAGTTTCATTCCGACTCCGCAACCCTGTAAATTCCTATGTTTTTAAGCAAGCTCTTTTTCAGAAAAAAAATATTTTTAAAATTTCGAAAACAACTCAATTCTTTTTCGATTTTAACGATGATTCACGGTCAGAAAACTGATGGTTAGAACCCGAATTAGGCACTAACAACTATTTTTAATGCGTATTTACGCATAAAAAATCTGTAAAATGTGCAATAATATACATTTTTTAAACTTATGAAAAGAAAAGTTGTTACGTTAGAAATATAAATGACTCAGCTTAGCCAACCCAGCGTTTTAGGGACTTATTTTTAGAAAAAGTCGCCTCAAATCCAGAGGCGCTGCGAACTTAATTTTTGGGACGGCGGAAGTTCTCAATTTGCCGAATAATTCAAAAAGTTTACCAATTCATGATAATTTTGCCAAATGGAACTTCGAATCTCGCAGAATGATGATAACTTTTCCACATGGAGTTCCACATTTCGCCGCATGATGATAATTTTGCCAAATGGAACTCAAAATTTCGCCGAATGATGATAACTTTGCCGAATCGTCAGACAAAATTTGCCGATTAAGGACATTTTTGAAAGGTCAAAGTGACTTTTCGTGACCTTCAATGGTACGCCCCTGCTCAAAACCTTCGCAAATGCCCAATCTTTCCCATAATATGAGTAATTAACTTCAGAGCATGGAAATTCGAATAGAAAAAAAAAAACAAGAAATAGAAGGAGAAGGTTTCAAAACTAAACAGATAAGAAAAAATACTTTTAAAACCAGACTGAAATCTTTGATGGCGAAAGCTTAAATGCGTCAAAGACATTTTATTTCCTTTTTTTTTTTTTTTGTCCCTTCTATCAGCAATACATTAAGTTCCACTACATTGTAATTTCAACATCTTTTTTGAAACTTGAGTAATTTTGAATTCAGTAAGCAGACACAAGAAAAATAAAACTTATGTACGCGAGTATGCAGTAAAGACAAACTAGTTCGTTAGACAAAATTTGTCGAATAAGGACATTTTGGAAGGTCACAGTCACTTCCCGTGACCTTCAATGGTACGCCCCTGCTCAGAACCCTCGCTAATGCCCAATCTTTCCCATAATATGAGATAGGCATAAAAAAATCTGAAGAAAAAAATGTGACTTTTAGAAACATGGAGTGACTAACTTCAGAGCATGGAAATTCGAAAAGAAAAAAAACAAGAAATAGATGGAGAAGGTTTAAAAATTCAATAAATAAAAAAATACTTTTAAAACCTGACTGAAATCTTTGATGGCGAAAATTTAAATGCGTCAGAGACATTTTATTTCTTCTTTAAGTTCCACTACGTTATAATTTCAACATGTCTTTTTGAAACTTGAGCAATTTTGAATTCAGTTATAAGCAGACAGAAGAAAAATGAAACTTATGTACGCGAGTATGCAGTATTTTAGTAAAAAATTAAGGTATTCGTACATTTCTCAGAGCTAAATTCTCGCATTTTCTCAATCTTTTATCTACGGTGATCCTACTATCGGCTCTGGGGTGCTTGTGAGAAGAGAAAAAAACTTATGTCGCGGGCGTATTTTCCCATGCAATCCCTTTAAATACGGCACCTGTTTGATTGTTTGATCAGCCTTCAACACTTGTCTGATAACCTCACAAGCTGTGCGTTCGTAAGTATCGATTTCTTTCTCTGTCTCTCGCCCGCTTTTCCGATCAAATACTAAAACATTCTGCAGTAAATAGTGTAAATGGGGTAGTTTCTGAAATTTTAAAAGTGTTTTTTTTTTTTTTTTTTTTTTCTTTTCTGAAAGAGCATGCTTAAAAACATAGGATCTGACCATTTTTTAAATAATTTGACTAAGTTTAATATAAATTACTTTAATCGGGGCGCTTTCATTGTTCACGCTTCCGCCGATGACATCACAAATGATGAAATGCCATTCAGTGTTGCCATTCAAACAGCACAATATTTAACTCGTTTCTTTACTCACATGTGTTTGCAACGATATGGGTGGTACCAAGAGTGGAGTGCAATATTTCAATCGCTTCTTGATTATCATAACGTGGCAACGCGGTAGACAAATGCGCCAAAGTACATCATTCGTGACGTCATAAAGACAACGCCTAATTTTCAAAATTGGACATTTAAAAAAATAATTAAAAATTAAGCGTTGGGAAAATAAAAGTTTTTTTTCGCTCTATGTTATTTTCTTTCTTTCTTTCTTTTTTTTTTTTTTTTTTGCTTATTCTATCAATTACAATGACTAAAAGTAATTCTTTTGACCAAAGGAAACCACCCCATTGTGTTTATTTACATTTAAATATTATTGAAATGAAATAAAACCTTTAATGTGCAACATTTTTCATAAAAGGCAGTGAGAAGCAAAGTGATATAAGTGGATATTTTCAAGTTTTGTGTAAAAGGCGTTTAAAGTTTCGGTCCTAGGTAGGCTTTCATTACAAAGTATTTTTTTTTAAATCCCGCTGTATAACAGCACCTACCAGGGCTAATGCCCGAAAACAGAGTGCTTCAACTATCGTTCGTACTGGCTATCTCTAATTTTTTTAAATTTTGGCGCTTTGTTTCTTACCGCCTCATATGTAATTTTTGATACCACTTTCCCTTAACCTAATTTTTCTTTATAAACCTTTAGTTTCACTGATCTTTTTATTTGGCAATGGGGTGGTTTCCTTCAGTCAAAAGTACTACTTTTAGTTATTGAAATAGATAGAATGAACAAAAAGAATTACATGGACCTAGAAAATACTTTCATTTTCCCAACAGTTTTATTTTAATTAATTGTTTTAAAATGTCCGATTTTTCAAACAAGGCGTGGTCTTGATGACGTCAAACATGATGCATTTTGCCTCATCTTCCTACTACGTTTCCACGTTATGATAATCAAGCAGCGAATTAAAATTGCGCTCTGCTCTTGCTATCAACCCTATCGTTGCCAATACACGTGAGTAAAGATGCGAATTAAATATTTTGCACTTTGAATGGCAACACTGAATGGCATTTCATCATTTGTGATATCATCGGCAGAAGCCGTAAACAATAAAAGCGCTCCGATTTAACCCTTCCTAACGGACACCCCTCTTATAGGGACATTTTTTAATTCCCCGATTCCAATGCAAATAACTTTATTAAACCCCTCTCCTACGGACACCCCTCTATTGTGGACAAAAAAATTTGTCCCGTTAGTGTCCGCATTAGAGGGGTTTTACTGTAATTTTTAAAAATATTAAACGTAAACGAATTTGTCATAAAATGTTCAGATCCTATGTTTTTAAGCATGCATGCTCTTTCAGAAAAAAACACCTTTTAATTTTTGGAAACGACCCCATTATATTAACCAGGTGACATCTGGAGAAAATTTCTTTTTTTGCTAAAATGTTATTTAACGCTTTTTTATGACCTTAAAGAGTCAAGAAGTTCACTTAAAAGAATTTTGGACTGTACTCTTTTCGCAATCGAAACTTATGTATTTTTTTTTTCACTTTCATATCATTTAAAATGATCCAATAATAACTTTGCTTTTATTTTAATTTTAGTTTGATTTTGACGTCGTACAAGTTTATTCTCACTTTATGAGGAGACGACTGTATCCTCATTTAGGGGGATCAGGGTAGGGGGGTCAATTCCTCCCGTGACTGTGAAAAATTAAGTTTTTACAAACAAGTGGATGTGGTTTTGTTGTTTTCCAATAAAAATTGCATTGATTATATTACACTCACTTTGCCGTAATGAGAAAATTCGAAATGATGAGCATGACTACGATATTAAGTAGTGAATGTTTAACTTTGTGCTGAAGCTAACTGTGGAAAAACAGCATTGTGTTGGACAATTTTCAAATATTTCTCATGCTAACGAATGTCTCGAGTATACATGGAATCGCTTTTTCAATAAAGCCATGGAAACTGAGTAGTGAGCTCGGGAATCTGAGGGTTCCGGGTTGGGAGCTCGACAGCCACCGAATACTGACCAAGAACATGCGAAGTACGTGCTCGTCAATCAAAATAGAAAAAACGTAATCCAGGTCACGTCGAACTTCTCCCCATTTGATTGCCTCAAGTTCTTAGGAGCATCTCCCTCCTACGCGGATGGACCTTGTGTCACCCCCAAAAGATTATTGACAACAACACCTCTTTTATTGAAAAACTAGTGGTACATACAGGGTTCATACTCTATTTGGATGAAAAAATTCCATGACTTTTCCAAGACTTTTTCATGACTTCAATGAAAATTTTCATGACCTCGTTACATGAAGAGAATAGCACTATTTAATCTCAAACTTGGTAATATTTGGAAATGAGCATTAGCAAAACGTCCCACAGCCTCATTGAAGCACTTACTCGTTGTGGGAAAAATATAAGTGCACACCTAAAAAACTAAACTATTCTTCTTTGTCTTTATCATATAAATTTAAGTAAAGTAAAAATGCAATGAAGCAAATATGATGATGCTTAAATGTATGATTTTTTTTTTTTAAACAGGCAGAATGATATTGAATGGGACAAAGGTTGAATGAGTCATCATTAAGTTTCAATAAATTTGCTTCAAAAGTTACCTTTTAGTGTCAACAGTGCCTTTAATCATCCACATAACTTGACAGTATTTCGGTTCTTTGAAGTAAAGCCACATAGTTTAGTTCTTTATGTTTCCAAACCAGATCTTTTTTGAAAAAACTATTCAGTAATGAATCAATCTTCTGATTCAAAAGTATATTTGTTTTGTTTACAAATTTGCATTTTCAAATGCATATAAATTAATAGGTACAGAAATTTCAGAACACGTTTAATTCCCGACATTGAACGTAGCAGTGGGTCGCATGGATTAGTTTTGCATGCCGTATGCTGGGCACTACTGTTTTAGAGCATTGGAATTCCTCTTTTTCTGTATTCTGTCGCCTCACTTAATATCTATATTTTCTAAAACATTCAACAAATTAAGAGATTAACTCTGAAAAATTTAATAATAAAGTTCTTACAAGTGATGGAATCGAACTCGCATGCAACTGAATTGCTTTTTTTTTTTTTTGAGTGGGCGTGGCAAAACTAAGAATGTGAAATTTTGCTACTACAGAATATGAAACATAAGAAGTGTTGAAAATAACAGAAAATTCAAAATAAATGATGTCCAGGCAGTAAAATCACATCGCAAAAAATGGCAAGCGGCTGCGACAGAAGTGGATGCAATGAGATTTCAAAATTCAGATTTGGTTTTTGGATCGTTCAATTTTCCACTTTTAATAGCTTTTATGTGCTATACTGTTAAATTACTCAAGATTTCTAATGCTCCTTTAGTTACTGTTCCTTTCTCTTTGTCCAGGACATTTTTCCATGACTTGAAATAAATTTCCATGACTTTCAATGAAAATTTCAATTTTCCATGACTTTTCCAGGTCTGAAATTCTGTTTTTTTTTTCCATGACTTTCCAGGATTTCCATGACCCGTACGAACCCTGTACATATAGATCGTTTAATGGGGAAATTACATGACATTTACGGTTTTCCATCATAACGTTTTTAAACTAAGTTTTTCAGGAATAAATTATAGCCTAAGTTGCCCCTGATAATGTAGCTATCTATGCGGGGAAAATGATTAAAATCGGTCCAGTAGTTTTGAAGATTACCCCGGACATACATACAGAAGTAGCCATTTATGTATAACTAGTGATATCCGCACGGCTTTGCCCGTAATAGAAAAATCAAAAGATATTTTGGTTCGCCTGTATATTTACAAATAATGTATGGTGAATTTTCTCGCCCATTGGATTGTACCCATGTTACAGTTCCACGTTACGATAATTTCGTATCTCGCCAATTGGCTTGTGCCCATGTTACGGTTCCACGTTATGATAATTTCGTAATTTACTCTTCCTTCTTATGATATTTTTGTTCTTAAAATTGGAATATAAAAAGAACTGCATCGAATTTTCAAAAAATCGCTTCGAGGTGCACACCCCCATGCTACAAACTAACTTTGTGCCAAATTTCATGAAAATCGGCCGAGCGGTCTAGGCGCTATGCGCGTCATAGACATCCTACAGACAGAGACTTTCAGCTTTATTATTAGTAAAGAAGTTTAAGTTTCTGTGAGGCAATCAGAAAGAAGAATGAGTGCCGTTTTATAATTATTGATTGCTTTACGAAGTTCGAAACATTTTTGCACTGAAGAAAGCGTTCTTCGTAACTCTGAAAAAAGTGAAAGCAGAATATTTTGCGACATTTGGATGACGATTCTTCTACGAATCTTTTAAAACTTGATTTATGAATTTCAGCTGTTTTTGTTTCAAAACTTACCGCAATAATGAAATGTGAAAAACCAACAGTTTTATTTCAAATGTTTAATGAAAAATACTTTCAGCAAAAAATGAGTGAGAAGATAATATTATCGTACCAAGATACATATAGAAAAACTACATACACAAATGATACACAACGACAAACCGTGACGTAGGATAGAATATTGAATAAAATTACGTAAAGTCGATCGTCTGCGTGGTTATGGCATATGGCAACAATGTCGCATTGCCAATTTTAGAATTGTAATTTTTGTTTAGAATGAATGTCAAAACAAAATTAAACGGGGATGTTTCGATTTTTGGGAATCTGGCGTTCTTTCTTTATTGGCGTCAATTTTTGGCTTCAGTTCCTGCGCGAGAGGTATTTTTCGTTGCAAATCCAAACAAAGAGAGTGGAAACATCTATTCACATAGCGTTACTATATAAATCAGCAGGGTTACCAAAATAAAATTATTTACGCCAAAAATGAGGCGACCTCGCCAGATTCCCAATTATCGAAATATCCCCAACTAAACACATTTTGCAAGATACTTTCTCTTTTAAAATTTCGCACACTTTTAATGTAATTGCGTCAAATTTCTGGCAATGAAATATAAATGTTCGTATTTTTTCGCAACACGTTCACCGCAAGCAAAATGTTTCTCCCGCTGTTATTGTGCTTTCTGCCGTCAGCCTTCGGGCAACTCATCTTAGGATTTTGTCCGGAACCACCACCGTTCGTTCACCAGCTCGATTGGAACAAGGTACCAATTTTACAGAAAAATATTTCGGTATCTTGCATGTAAATAATGTAATTATTTGACAAAAAAAAATGTGTAATTTGTCAAATTGGGGGAATTATCATAAAGCTTGGCGCGTTTTTAAAAATTTTTCACCATGTGATGAAAAACTGTACTCGTCAAACGTTGCAAAAATCAACCTTACCGAAATTAAAAACATAAAGAACGAAGAATTGAATTAATAAGTGTGTGTTTGATATTTTTCTCATGTAATTACTTCAGTAAAATACAAGCAACGATAAAATCAAAAATTTAAAAAAATCCCCGACTGACGACTGAGTCGCAACTGTAGAATCAAAAGGGGAAAATTGAAAATCCTTTTAAAAGCCTTACATTATTAAAAATCAATGTCAAGTATTTTATTTGCTACTAGTGGTACCCGCACGGCTTTGCCCGAAATAGAAAATTAAAAGGTCTATTTGTTCGCCTGTATATTTACAAATAATGTATGGTGAACTTTCTCGCCAATTGACTTGTGCCCATGCTACGGTTCCACGTTATGATAATTTCGTAATTTACTCGTCCATCTTATAATGATTTTGTTCTTAAAATTGGAATAGAAAAAGAACCACATCGATTTTTCGAAAAATCGCTTCGAGGTGCACACCCCCATGCTACAAACTTTGTGCCAAATTTCATGAAAATCGGCCGAACGGTCTAGGCGCTATGCGCGTCACAGAGATCCAGACAGAGAGACTTTCAGCTTTATTATTAGTAAAGATTAAATAGAAACTGGCAACAGATGAAATTTTTAAATCATTGCGTTTACTTTCTTTGTCGGCCAACAACGAATTTGTTATCAATCGCGTGAATAAAAGCTTTGCCGCTATTAAAATCTGCTTTATAAAACGTTATAATTCGAATTTTATGAAACATGAAAATTCCAAACACATTCTATCAGACGTGGAAAAAAATTCTCTTCATTTTGGTATTAAATTTTGTTTCACTGCAAAAATCCCGATTTTTTTTTTTTTTTTTTTTGAGGTTTTTAATTAATATCTTCGTTAATTAATGTCATCCAAAGTTGCAACCTAGCTAAGAACACTCTCGATCAACTCTCCTTTCGAACATTTTTTTTTTTTTTTCAAAATCGGTCCATCGTTTAGGCTTAGACGCTAAAGTGCAACAGACCGACACACAGCTACACAGAAACGCCAAACTTATAACCCTCTTCCTTTATGTGTCGGAGGTTAAAAAATGGAGCTTTGGATTGGAAGAAAGGGGTTCCACTGTGGCCATCCACGATTTTTGTGGTGTGTGTCACGAATGTTTTAGAGAAAGTCATTTAATTAGTAATGACGTAAAAATTCGATTCCGCACTTTTGTAAAAAGAAAAAAAGGACAGTTTCTGGAGCACCTTCACCTAACTTATCCCCCCCCCCCCGCACAACATTTGACCGCTCACTTTTCAGGGACTTCAGTCGTCTATGTTACGTATCCTTTTATATCGTAGTTCTTAAGAAATACCGAAAAAATAATAAAACGAAAAGGAACTTCTAAAAAGTTTGTAGTGCTGCCATCTGTTGACCGATTTGTTTTCATAGTGAGGATGGATAACATCAATATCGTATTTTATCACAACTTTTTTTTTTCCAATTAAAACCAGTTAAAAGACTTTTTTAACACGCTTTTATTAGCTTCACCTGTATGTATGTGTGTATCTTGTAATGGAATCTTGCAGCTCCAATTTCGCCCACTTCCTGCGATGGGATTCTTTTGAAATTTGGCATGCGGGACCTCAGACCCGATGGCAATGCAATATTCTATAATCAAATTAATTAATTCACTCTTTTAATTATTAGTTTCCTCCAATTTTAATCAATATTTTGACATAAATCCAACAATGAGAAAAAGAAAAAAAATTAAAAAATACATTAAAAAATGCTCGCAAAAATAATTTAAAAATATCTACAAAAACCTTTAATTTTTCTGCATCAGACAAAATTTGTTCCAAGGTAATTAGAACATGAAATATAATTGTTTTTAACTCATTTCATGCTAAAATTTAGGTGGGGCTTCAATTGGAAATTCATTACTGATCAGATCATTGTTGAACAAAAAATTTATTCAAATGCATCTCAAATTTTCAAAGTAATTTAAATATGATTTCCGCAAACATACATCGATGACTCACAGTAGCTTACGGGGGTGCCCTTGGCTTAACTTAAAGATATTACCTCGCACTCGTTTTATAAATTATATCAGGCGTCGTCGCCTGATAATTCTCCAACGTAAGACTAAAAAACAGAAAAATAAAATAATAGTTTAAAAAGCTAAAAAAAAAAACACGCTTTTGTTGCAAAATGAACTAAAAAGTGAAAAATAATCTTTGGATGATAGTAGTTGACCAATCACTTAATTTTAATGTAATACAAAAAAGCGTGGGGGGCTTCTTATCAGTTGTCTTGGATTCCTTCCATTTGTTGTCTAAGCAAAAATGTAAATAGACAGCACCCCACGCTTTTTTGCATTACATTAAATTAAGTGATTGGTCAACTACTAGCATCCAAAGATTGTTTTTCACTTTTTAGTTCATTTTGCTACGAAAGCGTGTTTTTTTAGTTTTTTAAACTATTATTTTATTTTAAGTTAAGACTACATGTAAATAAAAGTTATGACCAACGTTGTTTATTGATATTTTTCTATTACATAAAATTAAAGGCCATAACTCTCTTTTGAAAGTTGAAAGATTCGCACCTACCATCTCAGGGGTGCTGCTACCTAACGAGTGAAAAGGGAACTATAACAGATATATTTTTCGAATTAAATAGTTTTTTTCCCCAGTAGGTGGTACTTTTTTTGGGAGGGAGGAAGGGGGAGGGTGAGGGAATGCATTTTTAAAGCGACAGAGCTTGGGGTTCTTGGTGACAATGTTACATTAACATTTAAAGAATAAAACATAACATTTTCACAAAAATAAAATAATCTTTTGGTATGCAATCTAGAATGGGATCTCCTTTAACACACAAGCTGTGACGATGCAAAAAGATTGTGTGGGGATTAAACAAATTTAAAAAAAAAAAAAAATACTCCGTTCAGCTGTGAATTTTATTTTCTTCTAAGCATCGTTTCCCAACCGGTGGTTCGCGAACCCCTGGGGGTCCGTGAGAGGTATTAAGGGGGTAATCGCGGAATTTTAACTCAAGTGTTTTTTGTTCATCATTTATTCATATGTCTCTTGCAATTTCGTTAAAGTAAGAGTTTACGAGAAAAACAAAAATAACAATACCTGTTCACGAAAAATTTAAAATTCTCAGATCCTAAATATTTATTTTTCTTTTTTTCCCCTCATTGATATAAAGAAAAATAAATATTTAGGATATGAGAATTTTAAATTTTTTGTGAACAGGTATTGTTATTTTCGTTTTCCTCTTAAACTCTTACTTTGATGAAATTAAAAACTGAGTTATGTTTTCCACGAATTTACTAAAGCCAACAATTTACTGATTATGACCATATTACCAATTCTGACATTCTACTGATCATGACTTTATTACTGCACCAGTATATTTTTAATCATTCTTATCTTTGATCAAGACTTTTTGAAAAATATGTTGTTTCTAAAATGTTAAATAACTTTTAATCATTTTGTAATTAATTATCCTTATCATTTATGTTTTTGAAGTAACACAATTTTCTCTTCAAAATTGTACTCAAAAAAAAAAAAAAAAATCATTTATAATGTTTTTCTTCGAATTGCAATCAACCTTAATTATGTACACAAAATGTTGATTTTGATGATGTTACTGTATTTTGTCAAAATTTCAATCAAGTCAGCTGTTGTTCCGGGTTTTTTGGTTGATCCAAACGTGGTAAATCCTATTTTATTTAAGAGTAAAGTGTGACTTTTTGATCAAAAGGTAACAAATCCGTCCTCTGCACGTTTTGTTTTGAACAAAAGGGGACATATCCTGAGAGAATCTATAGTACGAAGCCTTTTAGATCCAAAGGAACACATGTGCAAAGTCCTCGAATTTTAATCCACTAGTTTTAGGTTCAAGTACTTCGATAAGAGAATATGAGAAGGTGAAATATTAGGGTTTTGGAGAAATTGGATTCTCAACATTCAGGTTTTCGTTCAAAAGGGCACATATCCAAAATTAGGATGGCGATAGCTCCTTGTTTTTTTTTTTTTTTTTTTGAGCAATCACGATTGCTTATTGTTCTCATTTGACTGTTTTGATGTCCTATCTTTTTATTTTCCCACCGCCACCCTCCGCACCATCACCGTCGACCGGCTCCTCACGATGCTGCTCTTACAGCGAAAGCCGTCTCCAGGTTGCATCCATGCCCTACACACACGCGCATACATACGCAGCTACGCACACACACGCACGCACGCACACACACATACACACAACTACCCACACATTCATTCCTGCACACTGACACAAACACATATGCCTACACACACATACACATACCCCCCCACACACACATTCGTATACACAACTACCCACACACTTATGCCAGCACACAGACACAAACACACATACACATAATCCGTACACACAAACACATACATACCCCACACACAAACACATACGCCTACATACACACACTTGTGATTGCGAAAAACATAATTTGAATTCAAGATGTCGAAATTCAAATTATTTTTTTTTTTTTTTTTTTGTCACAAACATTTCTTACTCTGAGCTATAATTTGCTGTGCTTTTGTGCTCAATTCTGCACCCAGAGAAGTGGATGAAACTATTTTGCTTTTACCCTAAATCGTTTTTCTCTCCTCCTGAACATTTTTGGAAAATGGATATGTTCCCTTTTGATAAAATAGTTCTCAATTTGTTATAACTACTATTATTATTATTGTAGTACTCAGGAGACTGGTATACAGTGGCACAAAGCTCTAATCATCCCCTGAAAGCCTCTGATTGCCAACGTGTCAGATACAGCAGAAACCAAGAAGGATTTGACGGGACTTTCAGCTTGCTACACAAACCCACGTAAGTTGCTCGAGACGCTTACGTCTCTTGTTTATTGAACAGACGAATTTTCTTTTTTTTTTTTTTTTTTTGAAGTATTATACAAAGCGCATATTTTTCTGCAAAAGATGAAATTTGTTTAAAATTTACAAAAATTACTTATTATTGTTTTTAACTAACTTCAAGATAAAATGCAGGTGAGCCTTCAATAAAAAAGCAACGCGTCATTGTTGAACGTGATTATTGTTAAACAGTAAATTGCAATGTCATGATATTTCATTTATTAGATTGACTGATACAACTTCATAACTAGATTTTTATCATCCTCATATAAATAATAGCCGATGATCGAGTAACTTTCAACAATGAAACTTGTGTTACAGCATAATTTGATAATTCGCAACTCCAGAGCTCGAATACGCTACCTTGCGGTGATTAATAATACTAAAGAAAAAGGTTAAACATTCCATTCCACGTGTTTTCTTTGGGGTAAATTACAGGCTTCAGACAGTTTGTGGTGTAATGTAATTTCAGAAGAATAGAAACGAAAGCTTCCCCCAAATACGGTGAAAAATTACTGTCATTCACTAAGCGTCAAAGCAAGTTATAAGTTGCGGCATGCGTTTGTCTTACCTTTTTCATCCGCCATTAGACAGTGTCTTCAGTGCCCCCTATAGTTTATTGGAGTTGGGAATATGTTTTGGTAATGTTTAACATGCAGGGAATGGCTTTATTGTGACAAGGCTGAACTCGATCCGTTAACTTAACAGTTTTACTGATAAGACTTTCATTTTCGGAAAACGAAGAAACAAAAACAATTAACGCTATCTACTGGAGTTTAGGGTTAATCCACTGGTGTTAGGGTTACAATTTCAACTATAAAAATATCACCAAACAGGCAATGGCTTCGTTCAAATGTAGAAACAATTTTCACCCGTCATACCGTGATGGGAGATTTTCTAGTAATATAGTAATGGGAGAAATAGATTTTCAAGAAGATATTAAATCTTTTTGTAACAACTCGTAATCAAAAGCTAGTAATGTATTTTTTAAATGATTAATGACAAATTAAGAAAGTACCAAAATATATTGAAGCTAGGCATTAAATGTACTGTATTTTATTTGACAAAATTGCACAACTTTCGTCAAAAAGAACTGAAATTCAAAAACGTCATCTTTTTCAGAAATTCCAAGGTGTTTGAGAACGGAACCTTTTGGCGGGAAAGTCATAAAACCCCAGGAGAGTTGAAATTTCGACTTAAGAGTTGTAAGTTTTGTACTTCCCTTTATCTCTGGATATAACTGCTTTTCTTCATTTGGCTTTACATTTCGATGGAAGCTCTGATTTAAAGTTGGAGTGTCAAGGATCTTATACTGAAAGATCCATCTGATGTTTCAAGTGCTAATTGAAACAGTTACATAAATTTGTGTTTAGAACTTGTCCACTCAAAATGTTTTTAATTTTAAATTTAACATACAAAAAGGTTTTGTGGAACAGCATGTCTAAAAAGTCTTACACTGATGAACAACATTAAATAAATTAAAAAAAAAAAACTATTTTAGATTTATACAGAATACTCTTTATTTTGATCCTTCCCAGAACCTCTGGTTTTCATACAGACACATATCGACAATTTTGCTATGACAGTTTATCCGTGTACGGGCTGTTATAACCAAACGTTCTTCCTTCAGAGAGTAAATTCTGGCTGAGCTAGTGCTCTGCGATAAATTGAAAACTTTCTACATTTTCTCAGAACCACGAAAGGTGAACACGTAAAAGTGTTATGTGTATTGCGGAAAAAAACTTTGTGAGATAACGATCCAGCTAAAGAATAAATTATGTATCAATCTGAAGTATTTTTTAAAAAATATTTTGATTGACTTTTTTTTTATCAATGCAATACATTATCAACATCTTGATTCTTTTTAGAGATTTCTTAATATTTGTTAGAAATCATTCTTTTTTAATCATTAAATTAAAACTGAATTAAAATAAAATATGCTATCTTTATCTTTACTAATAATAAAGCTGAAAGTCTCTCTGTCCGGAGGATGTCTGGATGTCTGTAGGATGTCTGTGACGCGCATAGCACCTAAACCGTTCGGCCGATTTTCATGAAATTTGGCACAAAGTTAGTTTGTAGCATGGGGGTGTGCACCTCGAAGCGATTTTTCGAAAATTCGACGTGGTTCTTTTTCTATTCCAATTTCAAGAAAAAAAATATCATAAGATGGACGAGTAAATTACGAAATTATCATAACGTGGAACCGTAACATGGGCACAAGCCAATTGGCGAGATACGAAATGATCATAACATGGAACCGTAACATGGGTACAAGCCAACTGGCGAGAAAATTCACCATACATTATTTGTAAATATACAGGCGAACCAAAAGACCTTTTGATTTTTCTGTCACGGGCAAAGCCGTGCGGGTATCACTAGTCTAGGTTATAAAAATAAAATTTATTTTATAGACATCGACATTAAATAAAATGAAAGTGGACAGGACATAAAACGGGAATAGTGACCTATTAGAAAACTTTCATACACTATTTATTACTTTTTGTATTCAGTATAAACCGTTGCCGTCTGCATACGTGTTATACTGGCAGGAAAACAACAGGTGAAGATTAATAGTGTCCTACATACTTCAGCTATGTGATGCAATAAAAGTACTTTTTTGAATATACAGGGTCTGTATAATAAGTAAGGAGACTCATTTTTTCCTGTTGCTACTGTGCCTCTTAAGTCGGTGGTGGGGGTTACGGGTGGGGCTCACTCCGGTCCGCAGTCGCCTGGGAGTCTTTGTTCAGCCAGCATCGTCGTTATAGTGAACCTTTAGCCTTGGTTTCCTAGGAGAGAATCGCCAATCTTCGACGTCGCTCCTCGCCGTAACGCTGAAATCAAAGTCAAGTGGATTTCGGCGTGGCCATTCAGGCCGTCGATTTAGCTCGGGCGCGCATGCGCAGAAGAATCAAGTTTTCACCTCGGCGAGGAGCGACGCCAGGCGTGTTCGTTCCTAGGAAACCAAGGCTTTTGTTGCAAACGACGGCGACAGTCCCAGCTCCAAAATGCAGAGAACATTTGAGCAGCGTTACACGATTGAGTTTTGTGTGGAACTTGGTAAATCGGTCTCAGAGACTTCAGAATTGAAGGCAAGTTTTCGGAAATAGTGGTCTGTCAGAGGCGCATGTGTTTCGGTGGCACAAGTGTGTCGGGGATTAATCTCCAACAGGGTTGTCCGTCAACCAGCAGAACGGACGCAAATGTGGCATGTTGTGCTAAATACGGACCGCCGGTTAAGTGTGAGGCTGATTGGATATGAAGTTGGAATAGATAAATTGACAATTACCAGCATCGTCTCCGAAAACTTGAGAAATGCTGGAAACACCTGCTTCATCCTCAAGACTTCCTGGTCAATGATGGTATCTCTATGCTTCCGTAGCCCACTAACAGACACTATTTAGCGCCAGCAGACTTCTTTCTATTCCCGAAGATGAAAACCTCACTAAAAGGGCATCGGCAAAGAGCTCTGGATGCCGTGAAAGCGCTAGTACAGGACTTTTAATGGACGTTCTGGGATCAGGCTACAAAATTGTCTTCGAAGCTTGGTAGACTTGCTGGGATAAGTGTGTGCGAATCCAAGGGTCTTATTTCAAAGAATTTTAGGCGTGAGTATTAATATCTGCAATAATAAGTTCGTAGAACACAGCTCAATCTCATTACTTTTTATGCAGACCCAGTATCTTTTCTTTCGACAACTTATAATAGAAATAATAAACTTGGGTAAAACCAATAACGGTGTCCACTACACGTCTACGTACTAAAATACTTATAGCAACCTATGAATGGAACTAGAAATATGAATATAAACGTTAGGATCGATGCAATACAGGAATAAGGATCGACGCAAGTCTAGAATACAAAGAAACCCCCTCCCCGCCCAAGAAAAAAAAAATAGAGAAATTGAAGTCATTCACTAACTCTGTAAGCAGGTTATAAGTTTCTGAGTTTGTTGGTTTTACATCATTCAGCATTCATTAGCCCGTACAATTTATTTGACTTGTGAATTGAAATTGCGCTATAAATGAGAGAATTTTAACAGAAAGCTTTAATTTTAGTAATATGAATTGATAGTTTTCACTTTGAAAGTTTCATTCTATTTTTTATTTTAAAAAGAACATTACTTAAACATTTTATTGCTGTCTTTTCAGTTCCTCGTTCCTACCAGTTTAGAGTGCTACAGACAAATTACACCGACACCGCTGTGGAGTACTTATGTTTAGGAGGAGCGGTGACTCATATAAGTAAGTCATAAATTTTATATATTACAGTAGAACCTCGATCATTCGAAACTCTTTTTCACGAAAGCTCGCTTAACCAAAGTTGGTTTTCTTGATTTTTTTTTTTTTTTTTTTGGTAAGTTATCACTATCACTTTAAGGTCACCGGGGACAACCATTTCTACTGTAAGAATCGAATTATTTGGGCATTTCTATTCCTCCTCACCTCAAAGCCATCAATGTTTCTTTAACACTTAAAATAATTCTAGTTTTTAAAATGCTGCAAAATTTGAAAGCGTTCGAATGGAGAGTTAAATATTGTAGCATTAAGTAATAATTTGTTCGTCATGCATTCATATTTAAAATTGAGGAATTAAAAAAGAAGGTATAATTGCATTGTTCTAAAGCCAAAGCTAAGGCAGAACTACACGCAATACACCAACGGCCCAGTTATGCCCAGTTTCGCCCTTGATCCTGAGCGCCTGTGCCTTTTTGGCACTTTTAAGCCTGTGCGACTTCGTTTTTTTTCGTGTGCTCTTATAAGTCAGGAACCGATAAAGATAAAGTAATGAAACTTGGAGCATATCTTTTCCAAACAGTTTACTTTAATTTTTATTCGGCGAATTTGAAAAAAAAAAAAAAAAAAAAAAACGATTACTGCAAAAATTATGATTTAAAAAAAAAATATCTTCGAATATTTAATATTTTCTATTGAATTAATGTTTTTAAAACGCCGAGTCAAAATTAAAGCTTAAATATTTGTGCGTAATTTATTTTAAAAAAATGAAAATTTATCAAGAATATTTTGAGTTATAGCAATTTAAAACAACCCCATTATTTTTAAAAAAACTAATTAAATTTAAATAAAAAAATTTTTCATGTTTATGTTATGATTTTGCTTATTAAATAAATAGTGAATCAGTGCAAAAAATTTCAAAACTCTAAAGTATATAATAAAAAAAATTTCAAAATGTGTTCCGGACCCCCTTAAAAGATCAATTTTCTGCTCTGATGCGATTTCCTCACTTTCTAATGCTGTATCTATTTTGTTACACAGTTTTGATGTCTGTGTTCTTAAACCTCCGCGTTTCTTCTTCAGGATTTCTAATGTAGTTGTCATTTTAATTACATGCAATATTTACAACAGGTAGAATAATAAATTGAGCTTACCTGTGTAAATTTCAAGAGTTTTCAGAATCAGCTTATCACAATATCAAATCTTGTCGTCATAAAAGAACTCAGCAGCTCCAATTTTGGCAGGTTTAAAATTGTTCGTAAGTCTGTTCCTGTGGTTAAAATTTTAGACAAGTGACAACACTACAACTATCAATTAAACAGAACTAACATTTATTAACATAAAATAAATAGAATTATAACCATAAGAAAGGTTCTTGCTGGTATTATAGGGCCAGTGGTTCCCTTCGTAAATTCAACATCAATCAATCTAAAATCCTAAAGCGATCTGAACTGAGATTCTTTCAATTTAAATATAGGTTTGCCATAAAACTGGCGCGATATTTAATCGCCAAAAGAAACTAAAAGGGAGATATAACAAGCTGTTGGCGTCAATACAAACTTTGAAAACGTGGTTATGAGAAAATCAAGAAAGAAAAGGTAAATTTCAGTTATAAGCACTGCATTTGAGTTTGGTAAATTTCTTCCAGTTTTCTCAATAATTCAGCGATTAAAAAACTGGTATGTTGTGGCTATCAAGAAAACTTTCTTTTATATATATATATATATATATATATATATATATATATATATATATATATATATATATATATATATATTTTTTTTTTCTGATCCCTCCCCATGCTTGATGAGGAAGCAATATTCCCAACAAAAACAAAATTACACATGCAAAAACTTGACGACCATCCCAATGTCTGAATTATTGTAAGAGCAAAGCAAAGAGCGAAAATTGAAAGTTATTTTAAAAGCCTTGCTTGAATTAGTTACAAATATTTTATTTGTTACAAACGCAAGATGGCAACAGTAAAAAAATTTTAAATCATTGAGATAATATTTCCGATCATTTCCATACAGTTAAAATCACGAGAAATACGCAGACAACAATCTATTACGATTTATCTTTCTTATTGTTGCGTTAATAAAAATATTTTTATTCGCAAAAAAAAAAAAAAAAAAAAAAAATCAGTACCTCTTGGAGCGATTGGCGTCAAAATTGAACCAAAGCCTGTTTACATATGGATTCACATATATTCCAAATTTCAACCAGAACGAAGCATTACTTCTTGAGATAGGGCACTCACAATGGAAAAAAAGAACGGGCGATTGCGCTAACCCCTTTTTAGCTGTTGACACCAAAATAAAATCAGTTCTTATACCCACTAAGGGCTACTTGCCGATAAATTTTTCTTTCATTCCGTTCATTATTTCTTGAGATACAGCAGTCACAATTGACGACAAAAAACGTTCTATAGCTCCACCCCCCGTTTGAGTTATTGACACCAAAATTGAATCAGCACCTGTTCCTGTTAATGGCAACATATGGACCAAATTTTGTTTGATTCCGCCAGTTACTTCCTGAGGAATAGCAAGCACGCGCAACTCAAAAAACGTCCCATTGCTCCACCCCCCTTGGAGGAATTCACGCCAAAAACCAATGGGCACAAGTTCACATAGCGGCACATATGTGTACCAAATTTCGTTCGATGTCATGCGGTAGTTTCTGCTGTAGAGCGGCCACAAAAAACTGGTCACACACACACAGACAGACATTTTCCAAAAATAGTCGAAATGGACTCAGTACATCTCAAAACGTTCGAATCCGTCAAAATTCGAAAATTTGCACGAATCCAATACTTTCTGCTATATATTAGATATAGAAGAAAGTAAGAAAAAAAAAGCGGATTTTGAAAGAAAAACACAGGGGCTCTCTGAATTTCTCGAAATCGATTTTTTTTTTCTCAAAAATTACGATATTTGCCTATCTTAAATGGTGTTCAAATTACATTTAGAGGATTAACCGGCTAGCATGCAACATCAAACTAATGGGAAATAGATAGAGTATTGTCGGTGTAGTGTAGAACTTTGAATCCTTCTAAATGTATTGTGTATACTGCGGAAATGTACCTAACTTACATCAACCTCATGGGGAAATAATTGGGGTATTTTCATTTACCCCCCAGTTGTGGGATAAATGGAAACACACTTAAACGTAATTGTTGGTATATAATTGGTGTTTGTAAAATTGGAGTGATTACATTTACCCCCTAGTCTCTGGGGTAAATAGAAACACATTAGGTTAAAATCCATGGTTGGTGAACACTTGGTGTTTATAAAATTGGGATGATTACATTTACCCCCTTGTATGTTGGAAAATAGGAAACACCCTGGGAACATGCAATTGTTGGTAAATAATAGGTGCTTGTAAAAATTACTGTAATTACATTTCCCCCCTTGTCTCTGAGGTCAATGGAAACACGCGAGGGTAAAATCCATGGTTGGTGAACACTTGGTGTTTATAAAATTGGGATGATTACATTCACCCCCTTGTATGTTGGAAAAATGGAAACACACTGGGAACATGCAATTGCTGGTAAATAATTGGTGCTTGTAAAAATTAGTGTAATTACATTTCCCCCCTTGTCTCTGAGGTCAATGGAAACACGCGAGGGTAAATGCAAATATTGGTAAACAATTGGTGTTTGTGAAAATTACGGTATTGGTGTACGTAAAAATTCATGTGTAATGATTACAATTACCCCTACTCTCTGGGGTAAATGGAAACACACTAGAATAAGCAAGATTTCACTCGCTAACAAGCACAGAGGGACATCTTGGACACAACGCACAAAGTTCTATATTACATTTCATCCAAAAAAAAGGGGGGGGGGGAGGATGACGATCTGAAGTTAAAACACTGAAATTCTGCTTCCGTTTACCCCAATTGACCCCACGTCAACTGATCCTTCTTGCTTAATGTTGCACCCCAAGTCAAAATCTGTTTCTAATGTTTTTTTTTCTTCTCTTGAAATGTTTTCAGCTTCCATTTCTGTCCTGCATCGCCACAGTCCTAGTCAACTTCCACTTCAACACGATTTGGAGCAAACTCTTCGCCAGCTCAACCTGTCACATGTCATTCCACTGCCGTTGAGGAGCAAAATGACACTCATAGACCACACAGCTTGCTGAGTTAAACCCGAAATAAAGTTTTAACCAACTTGTTTTGCTTATTCCTTGAACATTGTTAGCACTCGACCAGGGTGATAATGGACTCAAGTAAAATTTTCTGGAGATATTAGCATGGATTAAGGCACATGTCCCAGTAATAGGTGTCCTAGAGGAATTTTGTTTGCATTATGTTTCATTTATTAACTTTATTATATTTTATACTATGTTGACTAAATTTAACCACTTCACATGCATTGATCAAAATAAACAATAACCCAAATATCAAACATTAAACAAAAGCAGAGTTTTCATTAATTTATTTAATAAATGGTAGACTGTGTAAAAAAGAATGCGTGAAGATTAGTTTTACAAATTTAACATAAATTCAAAAATTTTACATTAAGGAAGTCAAAACATCGAATTAATTGAAGAACATGCTATAATATTTCAAATAATTCTTCACTTATTAGTTAATTGCAACTATTAGAAAAACTTGCTTTTTGACACTGCCAGATTGACGATTTAAGTTTCAATTTGCATTTTTCACTCGGAGATTTCATCTTCAAGTGTGGACCCTTAGATGAAGTTTTAACTGCTTAGCAGTATGGAATGTCTTTGCGCATGTTCGACACAAATATGTATTTCTTTCAACATGGAAATTGAGGTGAGATTTAAGGGCCGAAGCGGTGCGAAATGACTTGCTGCAGAAATCACACAAGTAGGATTCGTGCTCCGTCATATGCATTCTCCATTGCGATTTTTGACAAAAGGCTTTCGGGCAGCTTTTACACTCGTAAGCTTTTATGCCATGTTGCCCACCGACGTGAATTTTTAAGGAACCGGAGTAAGCATATGACTTTGGGCAATAGTCGCACGCATACGGCTTTTCTCCTGTATGGGTCCTCAAGTGATTCTTCAAAGTTGAGGACTGAGAAAAGGTCTTCGAGCACCGTTCGCACCAGTAGGGTTTTTCTCCTGTATGGAGGCGGCAGTGTCTCTTTAAGTGGTACTTCCTAGAAAAGGTCCTCTCGCAAAACTGACAAGCGTAGGGTTTTTCTCTTGTATGGGTTCTCAAGTGTGTCATCAAAGTTGAGGACTGAGAAAAGGTCTTCGAGCACTGTTCGCACCAGTAGGGTTTTTCTCCTGTATGGGTCCTCAAGTGCTTCTTCAAAGTTGAGGACTGAGAAAAGGTCTTCGAGCACTGGTCGCACCAGTAGGGTTTTTCTCCTGTATGGGTCCTCAAGTGCTTCTTCAAAGTTGAGGACAGAGAAAAGGTCTTCGAGCACTGTTCGCACCAGTAGGGTTTTTCTCCTGTATGCAGGCGGCAGTGTCTCTTTAAGTGGTACTTCCGAGAAAAGGTCCTCTCGCAAAACTGACAAGCGTAGGGTTTTTCTCTTGTATGGGTTCTCAAGTGTGTCATCAAAGTTGAGGACTGAGAAAAGGTCTTCGAGCACTGTTCGCACCAGTAGGGTTTTTCTCCTGTATGGGTCCTCAAGTGCTTCTTCAAAGTTGAGGACTGAGAAAAGGTCTTCGAGCACTGGTCGCACCAGTAGGGTTTTTCTCCTGTATGGGTCCTCAAGTGCTTCTTCAAAGTTGAGGACAGAGAAAAGGTCTTCGAGCACTGTTCGCACCAGTAGGGTTTTTCTCCTGTATGGGTCCTCAAGTGCTTCTTCAAAGTTGAGGACTGAGAAAAGGTCTTCGAGCACTGTTCGCACCAGTAGGGTTTTTCTCCTGTATGGGTCCTCAAGTGCTTCTTCAAAGTTGAGGACAGAGAAAAGGTCTTCGAGCACTGTTCGCACCAGTAGGGTTTTTCTCCTGTATGGGTCCTCAAGTGCTTCTTCAAAGTTGAGGACAGAGAAAAGGTCTTCGAGCACTGTTCGCACCAGTAGGGTTTTTCTCCTGTATGGGTCCTCAAGTGCTTCTTCAAAGTTGAGGACTGAGAAAAGGTCTTCGAGCACTGTTCGCACCAGTAGGGTTTTTCTCCTGTATGGGTCCTCAAGTGCTTCTTCAAAGTTGAGGACAGAGAAAAGGTCTTCGAGCACTGTTCGCACCAGTAGAGTTTTTCTCCTGTATGGGTCCTCAAGTGCTTTTTCAAAATTGAGGACTGAGAAAAGGTCTCCGAGCACTGTTCGCACCAGTAGGGTTTTTCTCCTGTATGCAGGAGGCAGTGTCTCTTTAAGTGGTACTTCCTAGAAAAGGCCCTCTCGCAAAAGTGACAAGAGTAGGGTTTTTCTCCTGTATGGATCCTTAAGTGTCTTTTTAAATCTGACTTTCCCGCAAAGGCCTTAGAGCAACAGTCACACGAATAGGGTTTTGCACCGGCGTGAACCCTGTAATGTGTCTTTACATAATACTTGCAAGAAAATTCCTTCCTACACAACTCACAGCGATATTTTTTTTTAGCTTTACGGATATTCCCATTGCGTGCCATTTTATGGTACTTGAGCACCTTAACAAAATCTATTTTACAAAAATTTCTCAGGTTGTGTTTTTCAATGTCCTTTTTAATTCCTTCCAATTGTACTTGTAGAATAGAAATCAAGATGAATGCTGAAAAGAGATGAAGACAATTAGCATACAAAAATAAAGGATTTTTGTAAAAAGGGGTACAGAATATTCAACTCGCGTGGAAAAAAAGGACTTGAAAACAAAATTGATGTAAAAACTTACAAAACATAAAAATCATTCCATCGAAAGGAGTGATTTCGCGACAGTAGGGGGAGGGGCTGGATTGTGAACTAACTATAAGAGGTAAGTCTTGCATCGGAAAGTAGGGAGATTGTAAGCCTATTGTAGGAATTGTTTGAGATTCAAAGGACAACAGTTCTTGGAGGGTCTCTACAAAATTCAGAACGTCGTCTCTGGATATGACCGCCTCTACAAATTTCGGCAAACAGCTTTTAAAATCAATAATAAAATTTAAATCAAGTTTCGATTCTAATAATATACTTATGTAAAATTGCACAACCATGAAAGAATTATGCAAATTAACCGAAACTTACAGAAAATACAAAGCAAGATAAGACACGTAAATGGAATACCGTTTTTATACAACATTACAATAATTACGTGGTATAAGTTTCTTTCATTTTCGAGAATTCCTTCATTTGTTTACCAACAAGGAAGCTAAAATCAAAGTATTAAAAGTAACCATCAACATTAAAGTATTAAAAGTAACCATCAACCAGGTGTAGATAAGACATAGGTATGACACAGAAAAACCAGATTTGTGACAACCCTAAATACAATATCCAAAGCTTCTCCCACTATCATTGACCAAACGATAACGATTTTTTTTGCTTGGAATACAAATTCTTTATAAATGCCTTCCAAATCAATTTTAAAAAACTTCTGTACAAATATGCAGTAGTATCACGAGGTTGACCCATTGTAGTTCGAAAATGTTTTGCTTGGAGCTGGAATTAGTAAATGGAGGGTGCTAGTCCAAACATTGCTTAGCAAAAGCTTGCCCAAAAACTCCAAGTCACGTGGCTCAACAACGACCAATGGTTGGCGCGTTTTGCGTGAAACAAGCGAAAGAAACGAATGAAAGATTTCACCCCTTCCACTTTATCTCTTCTCAATGGTTTGGAGTCGTCGAAGAGTGTAGATGACCTATCAGCTGCCGCCAAAATAAATTCAAGAAAAGAAAAAAATTAATTTGAATTCAAGATGTCAAAACTCAAATTATGTTTTTCGCAATCACGAGTGTGTAAGTAGGCGTTTGTGTTTGTGTGTGGGGGGAGGGGGGTATGTGTGTTTGTGTGTAGGGGGTATGTGTGTGTAGGCATGTGTGTTTGTGTCTGTGTGCTGGCATAAGTGTGTGTGGGGGGGTATGTGTATGTGTTTGTGTGCAGGCATTAATGTGTGGGTAGTTGTGTGTATGTGTTTGTGTGTGTGTGTGTGTAGGTGTATGAGGTGTATGTGTGCGTACGTGTTTGTGTGTGTAGTTGTGTATGTATGCGGGTGTGTGTAGGACATGGATGCAACCTGGAGACCGCTTCCGCTATAGGAGCAGCATCGTGAGGAGCCGGTCGACGGTGATGCTGCGGAGGGTGGCGGTGCGAAAATAAAATCAAAGGACATCAAAACAGTCAAGTGAGAACAATAAGCAATCGTGATTGCTCAAAAAAAAATGTGCAGAATGAAAGCTGTTAGAATACTAATAAGACCACAGATGCATTGCGGAAAATACTAGTAATTTCTTGCTAGCATGACTTGGATCTTTTTTTTTTTTCAAAAGAAGCGAAATAAAATGTTATGATGTAAATCAAAACTTAATGATTTTCGTATAGATATTTCTTTTCTTTTCTTTTTTTTATAACCTTATTGCATTCCGTCTTCAAAAATGATCTTGAATTTTCTTTCCTATCAGGAAAATTCGCATTATCTGGAACGCGACATTTGCCGTACTTCAGCATTTTTGCCCAAATGCAGGGTTGCCAACCTTGGAGGAAAAATTTGAGGAGCATCTTTGGTGGTTTTGGGGGTGCATTTTGAAATTTTGCGGAGCAACTCGGTATTTTGTGTAAAAATCAACAAAAAAAAAAAAAAAAAAAAGAAAAATTAATTTGAATTTTGACATTTTGAATTCAAATTATGTTTTTCGCAATCACGACTGTGTGTAAGTAGGCGTGTGTGTTTGTGTGTGGGGGGTATGTGTATTTGTATGTAGGGGGTATGTGTATTTGTGTGTAGGGGTATGTGTATGTGTGTGTAGGCAAATGTGTTTGTGTCTGTGTGCAGGCATGAATGTGTGGGTAGTTGTGTGTATGTGTTTGTGTATGTATTCGTGTGTGTGCGTGTGTTTGTTTGTGTGTGTGTAGTTGTGTATGCATGCGCATGTGTGTAGGACATGGATGCAACCTGGAGACGGCTTTCGCTATAGGAGCAGCATCGTGAGGAGCCAGTCGACGGTGATGGTGCGGAGGGTGGCGGTGGGAAAATAAAGTGATAGGACGCCAAAAACAGTGAAGTGAGAACAATAAACAATCGTGATTGCTCAAAAAAAAAAAAAAAAAAAAAAAAAAAAACTAAACCTCGTATCAAAAATTGTTTTTGAGCTTTTATAATCATTTTAAGTATTAGTATAAGAATAATTATTTTTAAATTAGTAACACTTTAACCCCATAACTTTAAACACTATGTCATGCTTTGAGTATAAGGGTTAAATTTTCATATTTACATGCCTAATAATACTAACAAAATATAATAAAAATGCATTTAATTTTATTAAATTCTTTGGTAAGCTTGGTCAAAATTAAGACCAAATGAAAAATGCGGAGCAAAATAGCAATCTTGCGGAGCTTTCGAGTTTCGCTATCTTTGCGGAGCAACTCCGCAAAATGCGGAGCAGTTGGTAACCCTGCCAAATGGCACAGTAGTTTTATCTATCAGATCGCAAAATTGGAAAGGAGTTCCCTGACATTTCCAGAAACTTCAATAATTTATGATTTTCCCTGACATTTCCCTAACCATTTTAGGTGACTTACATTTTCCCCGATAATGGGGTTGTTTCCTTCAGTCAAAAGTACTACTTTTAGTCACTGAAATTGATAGAATAAAAATAATAATAATAATAACTTGGTCCCAGAAAATAATGTTGGGAAATGTGTCTTTACCTTAAGTTCATAGAACTAAATAAAAGGTTTACAGAACCCCAACATCAAAAAGCCGTGCAGTCTGCCAGTAAGAAATAAAACATACTCAAAGTAATTTTAAATAAATAACATTTATTAAAATATCACAGTATACAACAATAAACATTTGTTAAATACCAAAAATAATTTAGAGTGTACAAAACCCCCCAATAATCACAGAAATTTCAAAGTTAAATTATTAAATAAACACTTTTAGAAAAAACGCGAAACATTTTAGAAGAAATTGTAAAATGTCACCTTCCTGCGCTAATGCGCATGTTTACATTGCTGAAGACTTCTTGACCAAGTGTAATCGAAGAAAACTGTTCCATCATGAACCGGCCGATAGGCTTGCTTAGTTCTAGAAGAACCTCTTCAAATACCGGAAAGCAAACTTGTGCATCCACAGGAATCACACCGGAACTTTCTGGAACTCTGGTAGGAACGTCTAGGAAATCCAATCATGAAGGTCACTCTGAAGGACATCGATGATTTCAAACTGATGACAGTCCCACACCACCACAGGAGCACCGGTAAATCAATCCAGGTATTGGCCAAGTTTAAGTGTTAGGCCTAATTGCAATGAACTTCATCTCCTGCGAACCTCTTCAGCAATGTTGACATTTTTCCCTCCATAAACTGGAGTAATTTAGAACATTCTTAAACAACAATTAACACTGAATAAAACTTATCTCAAGCCCAGCTTGAATTCAAAAACGTTGCATCATCAACGGCTCGAGCGCGCCGCAACTTCAATCAACAACCTAGCATAGTTGCCGAACCTTCAAAGACCAATCCCTGATTGGTCAACAAAAAATGGCAAGATGCCAATGGGGAGTAAACACAAACAAAAAGTGAGCACTGAAAATATTTCGATCAATCTATTTATACGTTCTATGACCGCGATACGTCATCCCATGACACACCCTACTTTGCATTGGAGATATACATCTCAACTATTCCTGATTGAGTGATTTAACAATCTTTCTATTCGTTTTTTCGGCTCAAAGTAGCCAAAAACATCTCAACCATCGGGTGTTACGTCATAGGATGATTCCGATGTTGCACGATCATGCCCGAATCAATTTCAGTTATCCGCCGCTGGGACACAAGACGCGGAGTGGCAAAAACATATCGGAGGTAAGTTTCAAAAAAAATACTTTAACATTTGTAATTAAATTAAAAGCGCTCCAAGATACTGAATAAAGGCTTTTAAGCCCAACAAATAATTTCATTTTCCCAACAGTTATTTTTTAATTGATTTCTTAAAATATCCGATGTTTCAAACAAGGCGTGGTCTTTATGACGTCACATATGATGCACTTTGCCGCATCTTTTTACCACGTTTCCACGGAATGATAATCAAGAGCGAATTAAATAATGCGCTCTACGTTTACTATCAACCCTATCGTTGCCAATACACGTGAGTAAAGATGCGAATGAAATATTTTGCTCTGTGAGTGACAACAATGAATGGCATTTCATCATTTGCGATGTCATCAGCAGAAGCGTAAATAATGAGAACGCACCGATTTTAAGTAATTTGTTTAAAAATATGAAACTTAGTCAAATTATTTTTAAAAAATGGTCGGATTCTATGTTTTTAAGCATGCTCTTTCAGAAAAAAATACTTTTAAAATCTTGGAAACGAGCCCATTCCAGGATTTTCATGTTTTACAGGTGCGTGGCAACCCTGTTCTTTGCGATTGACGATGCATTTCTATCAGTAACGTCCGAAATTAGTGTTGGGAAAAACATCAACTGATCTTTGATGTGGTCATTAAGTACTCATATTTTTCCCCATAATAGAGAATGACTTCATTATGTGCACCACGTTGATGAAAATAGATCAGAAAAACTAAAAAATGATAATTTTAAAGACCAGTCAGCTTGTGTTATTTGTATTTTGATTACGTTAGTTGTCGAATTCATTCTATGTTATTCAACTTTTGAGAACTTGTTAAAGAATTTTTTTTGATCGAGGCTTTTTATGAATACAAGAGACCCGACCAAAAAAAATTTATGACTTTTTCTGAATTTTTACGAATGAAACTTACGATAAAAGAGAGATAAAGAAATGTTGGATAAAAAAGCAATATAAAGTTGTTTGAAAAAGGAGTTTTTGTTTCTCTCCCATTCCTCTTTTTTCTTTTTAAATAATTGTAATAAATAAAGAAAAAGAAGAGAGAGAAATAGAAATGGTGGATAAAAAATTATTAAATAAAAACAAAAAACCCGACTGCATAAAAACCAGAAAAACTAAAAAGAAAAAATGTATAAGCCCAGTCGTTTAGAATGTTATTAAGTACTACTGAATAACTACACCGTTGAAATAGTTTTATAACCGTACACAGATAAGACAAATCATAAATTCAAAAGCAGAATAGAAGGATCAACAGTCGATGCACATTCCTTTCTGATTCAAGGAACCCCGTAAAATTTGAATAGGCCCCGACTGTTGATCCTTCTATTCTGCTTCTGAATTTATGATGTCTAATCTGTGTACGGTGCTCCCTTCGCGCAAGTCGCGTTGTGGAACAAAGTATGTTTAGAAATTTTTAATGAACATGCCAAATTATTTCAGACATGTGTTAACACCCCTCATATTGTTTCAAACCATTTCTCAACTATATCTAACTGTATCTTTTTAAAGAACTGACTTTTTACTGTATTTTAGAAAAAGCGTTACTGTTTAACATAAATGACTGTTATGATGCACAAAATCAATGAGAGACATGAATTAAAACAGTACGAGACTTACATTACGCACATAATTGCATTATAATAGCACTGAACAGTAGATATTGTAAACTTAATTATAATTTTTAAAATGATGAAGATGATGGTTTATGCAGTGTGGGAACACCCCTCTTTCTGACTTCTTTTAGCCACAATGAAAGAGCAGCTTCCATTTTCATGATGTTTGTATATTTTGCTCCTCAGACACTACTCGGCCAGCTTCAGTATTAAAGCTAAGTTCTGAACTTTTACTGATTTCCATTTTCTTGAATTTTAATGGAACGTATCGAAGATTCACTCATACCTAATTGTCGTGCTACCTTCGAAGCACTTTTTAATTGTTCAATCATATCGAGAATCTTGACCATTTCTTTAATGTTCAGAAACTTTCTCTTTTTCTTTCCACTTTTACGAACTTAAAATGAAAACGCGCGTTTGGGAGCCATTCCATTTTATAGACGCGACGTTCAGTATGTAGAATGAAGGAGGAAAAAAAAACACGTTAAGAATCAAAGCGGTAATTTGTATAAACTAAAGCAAAGCGTTGTTTAGACTAATGCAGTACGTGAACTTCCGCTTTTCAGTGATGCTAAAGGGATGAAAGTCCATTCACAAAACCAAAATTTAGTGTCAACGAAGCCCATTCTAACACTTGGCTGCTTATTTTCAAAAAACTTCATGTTGCAGGCGAGGAATTTGTGTCTGCAATAAAAAATTCATTACTCATGAAAAACTCGCGTTATAGCCATTTCGCGTAAGTCGGATCGCGTTGTAGCGGGATCCGACTTTAAGGGGGTCCGGGACACAAAAATCCTCAAATTTTGCAATTTTTTTTTATAATTTGAAAAATTGCTCCGTTTTTTTCTGCTTAAGAGGACGTTTGAATCTTGTTTCTACCTTAAATAGAACGAAAGTTATAGTTACTTTTGTTGCATGCATCTAACGAATGTGTACATAACTTTAAAACTTTAAACGCGTTTTTCTCCATGATGCAATTTTTCCCGATTTCTTGCATTCAAACTCTTATAAGTCAGGAACCGATAAAGATAAAGTAATGAAACTTGGAGCATATCGTTTTCAAACAGTTTACTTTAAATTTTATTCGGCGAATTTGAGAAAAACGTTTACTGCAAAAATTATGATTTTTTAAAAAAAAAGTATCTTTGAATTTCTCGAAATTTTTCTTCAAATATTTTTTATTTTTTATTGAATCAATATTTTTAAAATCGCCGAATAAAAATTAAAGCTTAGATATTTGTGCATACTTTTCTGAAAAAAAATTGAAAATTGACCAACAATATTTTGAGTTATAGCAATTTAAAGCAACCCCATTTTTTTGAAAAAAACAAATTAAATTTAAATAAAAAAATAATTTTTTTTTCATATTTATGTTATGATTTTGCTGATTAAATAAATGATGAATCAGTTCAAAAAATTTCAAAACTCTAAAGTACATAATAAAAAAATTTTCAAAATGTGTCCCGGACCCCCTTAAATAGGTGGTAGAATCCGTGCGTAAAAGGAATACAGAATTGTGTGTGTGTGTGTGTGTGTGTGTGTGTGTGTGTGTGTGAATCCAGCAAAAAATGACGCATTCAAGTTTTGATTTTTTTTTTTTTTTTTGGAAAATGTTTTTCCCTCTTTAATTTGAATATTCTATTTTTTGACTCAATATAAACTCTCATCACTATGAACTGTTGAATTATTCTGTCTAAGATTATCTATAATTAACTGTAATCGAAATGAAATGTATACTTTAAGGTATAAGAAAGGTCGTTTGTTCATTTAAATACCTAATTTGCACTTATATTTAGTTGGAATAAACTAGTTTCCAAAAAGTGAAAAATATTCTATTATTTTCAATTTGGGTTGTATAACAAATGGTAACTTGATGTGAATGGCATTGGTTCGTTGCCCTGTCTCGCTATTTAGCTTTACACTAGGCAAGATAATATTTGGAAATTATACACTGTCTTGAAAATTTGCATAGAGGTAAGGCATAATCAACTGGAACATATTTTCAGGTATTTACATAATTTTAAATGTAAAGAATTTTGAAAATAAAACGTAAACGAGTAAAAGAAACTAACAAGACAAACTTCGTTAACTTCATTGTAAATTTTGAACCATAGGGATAATTAAATGCACACATAAACGTATCCTGATCAAGAAGAAATTGTTGAAGATGACGTTAATATTGGAAAAGTATATTCTAACGAAGATAAATTATGTCTAGCTATAAATTAAAATAATAATAATAATATAAAATAAAAATTAGAGACGTACCGAGTAGCACTTTGTCCGAGTAGCCGAGTACCGAGTACTCGGCCTTCCACTACTCGGCCGAGTACCGAGTTACCGAGTACTCGGCCTTTCACCACTCGGCCGAGTTACCAAGTACCAATTATGTTTTAAGAAGAACCACTGACACACATGTGATGAATTTTGAACTTATTGGAATAGTAGTATAGACCTCCTGGTCCATATAATAGTTTTTAAAATAAATTCCTGCTGAAATTTAATTACGCATTACATAAACAATTTTGTTTGTGTCAAAAATTTTACAAAAAAAATATTTTTAAAATTAAAAATAAATAAATAAAAGGTATGATTAATCAAGTTGGAGTTAAAACAAATTACAGTAAAATCCCTCTAATGTGGACATTAACAGGACAATTTTTTTTTCCGCAATAGAGAGGTGTCCGCAGGACGGGTTTAATAATGTTATTTGCATTGGAACTGGGGAATTAAAAATTGTCCGCATAAGAGGGTCGTCCGTTAGGAGGGGTTTCACTGTATACCAATCAATTATAGTTTTAGTCCCCCAAACATAAATAATTTTCAAAATCAGATAAAACAAATGTGCAGGAACACTGATGACACGTGTTTCTGCCCGCCCCCGTTACAAGGAACGTCTTTTTCAGTGCATAACATGTGAGCTAAAGAATGTAAAGACATTCGACAAGAAAATCCGACTTTTGACGGATGCCTCTAAATCCACGAGCTCTTATTTTATGCATTGAAAAAGATATTTTCTTGTAACGCCAAAACACGTGTCTGCAGTGTTCTTGCACTGTGCTTTTAACATTGTTTTATTTCCTTTTATTTTTTAAGCAAAGGTATTTTTATATTTTTTATAACTAATTTTTGTTTGTATCAAAAATCCATTTTTAATCTAAAAATTCCATATTTTCTATGCTTACCTTTTTTGCATAATTTTTTATAAATAAGTTTTATTAACTTTGGGGACATTAAAATAAAGATTTATTCCATTAAAGCATTACAAACTTAATTTTTCTCAAAATTTAATTTTGATTGTAAAAATTTTAATTGTAAATGATTGCAGAATATGACGCTTGCTTTTTTTTTTATAAATTTTAATATCTGTCTTGGACAATATTCAATTTTTTGCAACTACTCGGTATTGGCTGAGTATCTGATCAGAATTTGGCCGAGTACCGAGTAGTTACCGAGTACTCGGTACGTCTCTAATAAAAATAATAATACATACAGTACAAAAGAAACACACACACACAAAAGGATTTGTTCGAAAATAACACGCAACAGAATTATTTGAAGACAAAGTTCTGAGAGGCGGTTAGATGAGGCATATGGCCCATTGTTATCAGAACTACCTACCTGCTTGAATTCAGAAAATATTTTCAACTGCAGGAAATTTGTGCACAAAAATGAGTTCCAACCTTTGAGGCAATTTAATAGATGCATTATGTTTCTTACTGTTGTCTATTTTTAACCCCCGACACACAAAGGAAGGGGGTTATAAATTTGACGTGACGTCTGTGTATCTGTGTGTCTGTCTGTGGAACTCTAGCGTCTAAACGGATGGACCGATTTTGAAAAACTTTTTTTTGTTCAACAGGAGAGTTGATCGAGAGTGTTCTTAGCTAGGTTGCGTCTTCGGATGACTGATTAACGAAGAAATAATTAAAAACCTCCAAAAGGTTTTTCGCGATTTTTGCAATGAAAATATAATTGAAAATTTTTAAATTTAATACCAAAATAAGGAAAAAAAATTTCTGCGTCTGGCAGAATGTGTTTGGAATTTCAATGTTTCATAGAATTCGAATTATAACGTTTTTTAAAAGGAGATTTTAAATAAGGCTAAGCCTTTATTCACGCGATTGATCACCGAATTCATTGTTGGGCGACAAGGAAATGAAAAGCAATGATTTTAGATTTTTATCTGTTGCCAGTTTGTATTTGTTAGCAAATAAAATACTTATAGTTGATTTTTAATAATATAAGGCTTTTAAGGATTTTCAATTTTCCCTCTTGATTCTACAGTTGCTACTCAGTCGGGGGTTTTTTTAACACGCTTTTATTAGCTTCACCTGTATGTATGTATGTATGTATCTTGTAACGGAATCTTGCAGCTCAAATTTCGCCCACTTCCTGCGATCGGATTCTTTTGAAATTTGGCACGCGAACTCAGACCCGATGACAATGCAATATTCTATAATCAAATTAGTTAATTAACTCTTTTAATTGTTAGTTTCCTCCAATTTTAATCAATATTTTAGCATAAATCCAACAATGTGAAAAAGGAAAAATTAAAAAAAAAATACATTAAAAAAATGCTCGCAAAAATTATTTAAAAACTACAAAAACCTTTCATTTTTCTGCATCAGACAAAATGTGTTCCAATGTTCCAAGGGAATTAAAACATGAAATATAATTGTTTTTAACTAATTTCATGCCAAAGTTTAGGTGCGTCTTCAATTGGAAATTCCTTGCTGATCAGACCATTGTTGAACAAAACTTTTATTCAAATGCATCTCAAATTTTCAAAGTAATATAAATATGATTTCCACAAACATACACCGATGACTCACAGTAGCTTCCCATTGGGGTGCCCTTGTCTTAACTTTAAGATATTACCTCGCACTCGTCTTATAAATGATTTCGTCGCCTGATAATTTTTCAACATAAGACTAAAAAACAGAAAAATAAAATAATAGTTTAAAAAACTAAAAAAACACGCTTTCGTAGCAGAATGAACTAAAAATTGAAAAATAATCTTTGGATGATAGTAGTTGACCAATTAGTTAATTTTAATGTAATATAAAAAAGCGTGGGGGGCTTCTTATCAGTTGTCTTGCATTTCTTCCATTTGTTGTCCAAGCAAAAATGTAAATAGACAGCACCCCACGCTTTTTTTGTACTACATTAAAATTAAGTGATTGGTCAACTACTATCATCCAAAGATTATTTTTCACTTTTTAGTTCATTTTGCTACGAAAGCGTGTTTTTTTAGTTTTTTAAACTATTATTTTATTTGGTTTTTAATTTTAAAAACGTTGTTTGTCTTGCTTCATTTATGTTTGTTCACACTATGTTTTCATAAACAAAACATTTTTTGGCAGAGCATTATGAAAATACGGGAACCAAACTGTTTTCAATCATTCTTTGAGAAATTTCGAATACTGGTATACTGGTATTACGTTTTAAAAAATACCGAATACCGGTATTGTATTTTTGGTCCGGTATTGCAATCCCTAATTGTGCCTTATTTAGGAAGTAAATGCTTTTTTTCCGGAATAAAAGAAAACTGTCCATTTTCAAAGAACGCAGCAAGCTTACTATTTATGCTACAAAAAAGTTGTAATTATGAAAGTTGTAGGAAAATTAATGTTCTTTTAACTTTACATTAGAAATTTTTCTCTAAGTTAAACCATTTCAGAGATGTTTTGAAAAAAAAAAATCGTAACTTTTCGTGGTTTTCCGGCCTTCAAAACAACTCCCGGGGTCTTTCGTCTTGAATAACTTGATTTTTTCATGTTGGCCCCTCTCTATATGTACCTTTTTTTTTTAAACCTTCGATCTCACTTTTTGCAAGGTGCAATGTATTTATTGGCTGGACTAAAGGTTCTTAACTCAAAATCTGCGATGTGACTAATCAAAATGCGATGCTTCCAATAATTATTTCTTTTTTTTTTTTGAAAACTAATTTTTTAATACTAAATTTTTTTGCGTATGGGGCTCGTAGAAGTTAATCCTACGCTCTGGTTTATAGAGAAAACTAACATAAAAGATAGTAAAATAAACCCCTAAAAAAGATCGGCTTTGAGTATTTAATTTTGGGGGGGGGGCAATACCCCCCTGAGTTTCCCAACTTGCTCCAACTGTTACCGCTTTTGAACTTTGTTTCACTCTAGCCCCCCAGAAAAGTGTTTTAATGTAATGCTCCCCTCCCGAAAACTGAAACACAAAGGGGGGGGAGGGCATTTCCAAAAAGTGGGACGTGTAGGGGGAAAACGGTGGTCACATTTCGATTTTGAAAACATTCTAGGTGGAAATACCCCCATGAGTTTCCCAACCTTCCCCAACTGTTCATGCTTTTGAACTTTACATCTCCATAGCAGGCCCGGATCTTTTCACCCGCAGACCCAGCAGTGGAGGGGGGGGGGCATTCCTTAAAGGGCCCAACGGCCCAAGAAATTGAAGACGAAATTGAAAAAAAAACTATCACTAAGACTTATTAACGTTACAAACATATACTGGTGGTCTCTGGGGTGGGGCCCGACAGATTTTGTTGCAGGGGGGCCCAAAATGTATAGATCCGGGCTTACTCGCTAGCCCCTCAGAAAAGTGCACTATTTCCAAAAAGTGGGACGTGTAAGGGAAAACGGTGGTCATATTTGGATTCAGGGGTTCATTTACACAATCAGCATGAAATATTTCAGAAGCATTTTGAAGGTATTTTTTGCCGCACAGAGTGTAATTACACAAAAATTCACCTTTACATATTGTTTCCTTTTTGCAAAGTTTTAATTTTTTTTAAATTCTTTTCTTTTTGGCGCATCGTGTTCAGGTATCACCTAGACATGGACGGATTTAGGACTGGGTTTCTGAAGAAGGGGGGAGGGGGGGTAAGGTTTTTTTTCTAAGAGAACAGTACAGTTCTCATTATTAACAAATTTATAAATATAATGTTGGTATTTTTATGCATGATTTAGTAACAAATGGTTTGAATTCAGAAATAGTAACAATCCGTGAATTGGTTCATAACTACCCCACTAGAAACCGTGAAAATATTATACCTATAAACGCAAAAACAAATCTATTGTTTAATGGCATTAACTCCTACGGACCAAGATTGTGGAACACCTTACCCAATTGTTTAAAAACCATTAATAATCGAAATTTGTTTAAGAATAGGCTAAAAAATTTTATACTCAATTCTACTGCAGTCAATTTAGGATAAAGCAGCATATTCGTAATAGTATGCCTCGGTTCTGTTATAAAATTAGACGTACTTTAATTGAATTACTTGTGTTGTGTTTATGTGTTCTTTGTATGATTATGCATTTATTTTTTGTTAATTTTATATTATGTTATAAACTGGCTCTAAATTAAGCTCTTCTCTGAGTGGTGGGAGCTAGTCAGGCTATTGTATAGCCTTTACTCCCATCTACTCAATCAGGGATTCTCAATTCGACTGAGAGAAATATATTTCTGTTTGTAATTTCTTTTTATTTTATATGTGAAATGCATATTTGTAAAATATATATATATGTGTGTGTATATGTGTATATATATATGTATATGTATATATGTGTATATATATGTATGTATATATGTGTGTGTGTGTATATATATGTATATTTCCCTGATTGAAATAAATTGAATTGAATTGAATTGAATTGAATTGAACCTACCTGCGAATTTTTGGTGTTTTCATGAAAATTATTTAAATTTTACGATTTTATTCAGGAAATAAGTTTTCGAAGTGAAACCTTTATGCAAGGGCTTTGAAATTTTGATCCGCTACGTTTGGCGCGAAGGAAGCGACGTAGTGCTTTTTTTTATTGTTGCCAAAAATTATGAAATATAATAGCACTTATAAAGTCAAGATACTCCCGCTTTTTTAATTGCTGCAAAGCAATAGTCATTACAAAAATAGTTTTCTCATTAAATTTAGCAAATAAATTTAAAGGCGGATCTTATAACAGCAAGCTTATATATATATTAATTTTAGGCATTTTAAATTTTCCAAATAATGTGAGTTTTCAAAGATCTCTTTCATTCAAGTCATCAGTTAAAAGCGTAATCTACATTACTTAAGTTCATCCTTGGGTTTAGTTTGTTAACTTTTATTAACAAGACTAGCTGCGTGCCCGGCACGGGCTACTTAAAAATGAAAGAGATGTCCAATTAATGTTTTTGTATTACTCTGACATCAGTTTCTAAAGCGCTAAGGAATAAACAAATACGCGTAATGCAAGGTTTGCAAAACACCAGTAGAGCATATTTTTGGCAAAAATCTCTTTAACGTTAATCATAGTTATCAATGACACAAGTTATGAGTATTATCAATTAGCACATAAGATGAAAATATATGCAATATCAACTATAATCTGTGCTCACGTTAAAATGAATTACATCTGATAGCCTATATCTGAAATATTTATGTACAATTACAATCAGCTTTTTACATAAAATGACACACACTTTTTGGTTGATTACGTGAAACTAAAGCACCAAGACTAAATAAATACCAATAAGCATTAATTTAATACCAAGTCATCAGATTCCAATTTAGCTTTAGTTTAAATCCTTAAAAACAGTCTTTTTTTGTTCATCTCTGTTTCACTTAAAGGGGGGGGGGGTCCAACGGGCCCCCCCTTTAAGTAACGGGAAAAAGTCCAACAAAATAAGCATAATTAGTCGTACATCCTAAATGTACCAAAATATGAGGCCGGCTAATGATAAACTTCCACTACAATCAATAAACATAGCTAAAGAAACAACTTTCATATGCTGAAAAGAGTTAAGAACGTTGAATGTAAAAAATAAAAAAAGGACAGACGATAAAATAAAGGCTATGTCCGAATAGAGAAACCAATTTTAAACTAATTTAAAATGAAATTCTAGATGGAAACGTTGTTTTAAGATTTGGACAGCAGCCAAAAAATCTCTTTTAAAACAATTATTAGAATTTTACTTGCTCACCCATATGCAAAATGGCAACACGAAAGAAATAAAAATTCCTGAATAACGTTATGTTAATTAACGTTTTAATTAATATCTCCGCTATTAAAGTCGCACGATTACGAGATTGGTCCTATTGTTTTCTTTGAAAAATTTCGAATTGATCCGTATCTCGTTTGATTCTCGATTCGCAGCGGTTCTCGAGAAGATCGATCTTCAGGCAGACAGACGGACAGACAGACAGACGGATGCAAACAGATTTTAATATTATAGTGGATTAACTTTTAATCACTATTATTTAAAATTATTTTTGGCAACAATTAAATTCGAATTTCGAGTACTGTTCAGTATTCTCATTGATCATAATATATTTTCTTCATTAAAACATACCAATTTTACTGCAAATAGGTTTAAATCAGACGCAGAAGAAGTAAGAGCTTAGCGTGAGAGAAAACATGCGGGTGAAGTGACAGTTCAGAAGATTTAAAAAAAAAAAAAAAAAAAAAAACTTTAAAAATGCAAAGAAAATATAGAAATTTCACTTCTATCGCATGTCGTTACAACTCACTTTTTTTTTCGATTCTACCAATCAGTTTTAGATTTTGAGCAATTAATCACAAACATAGCGAAATTTTGTCATCTGAAAAATAAAAGATTTTCGGTAGGCTTGCCAGACGTCCCGGTTTGACCGGGACAGTCCAAGTTTTTAAACAAAGGGGGGGGGGGGGGGCTGTCCCGAAAAAGATATAACTGATTACAAGTGACCAAAAAGGTCTAAAAATAGTTTATCAATGATTGTTTAGGATAATTACTTTATCATATGAGGCAGTGACAAGCAAAGGGATGTAAGTGGAAAAATTAAAAATTTTGAAATAACCAGTACAAATGGTAGATAAAACCTCCCATCTGTCTTGGGGCAAGATATAGTACTAGTAGTCCTGGTAGTTGCTTTTATACAGCATGATTTAGAAAAAAAAATTCAATGAAAGCCTACCTAGGATCTGATCTTTAAACGCGTTTAACTCGAAACTTGAAAATGGCAACTTACATCCTTTGCTTCTCACTGCCTCATTTGTATCACTGACTAATAAAATTAATACCGTATTAGCTTGTGAAGATTTTTAGAATAAGATTAAAACCAAGAAAGACTCTACAAAATTCCTATAAAAAGAAGAGTATGTCTAAGATTATCGTTCAAATATATCGATCGGAAATATATCGTCGTAAATTATATTGTTAAATTTTGTATTCCTCATTCAAAAAGATTTTTTTTCCAACTGAAATAAATTGTAAATGAATTGAAGTTCAAATTTTATCGCACTTTTAATTTTATATCATTTTTTATTACCCCTGTTTTAGGTTCATAATTAGTAACCATTTATTCACAACATCGAAAATAAACTGCCCTATAAAACGCTCCAAAAATCAGCCAGGAGTGTGTTCTCGTTTGAATACTAGCGACGCGGGGGGGGGGGGGGGGAGGATTTCACTCTCCCGGTTGAACATTTCAGAAATGTGGCTAGCCTAGTTTTGGGCACGAAAAATTTCAAACAGTTCTTCGGTGACAGTAAAAAGCACCAAATCGGTCAGGAGAAAAGGCACAAAGTTACTAATTAATTTCATAATCATTAAAAGAAAGTGGTATTTTAAGCATTCTTTCAAAAATATAGATAATATTGTCGATGGATGGGGGTTATGACCCCCATAACCCGCTCCTTGTATCTACCCCGGGGACAGGTTATCTTATTTTTAAATCTAATTTTTTATCCATTTTTAAAAACGGGACGCATGGGGCAGGGACTGGGTCCCTCAAGAGGGCGTAAAGAAAAAAAAAAGGTGCCAAAAAAAAAGTGCAGAAGAAAAAAATGATGGTACACAGGTTCACGAGTTTGTAGAAAAGAAAAAAAAGCGATGTGAAGTCACCCAAGTTTGTGAGCGCGAAAAAAACAAGAAGTTCCGTCTAGAACTATACGAGCCTACTTTCCCGTAAACCCATACTACTTTCTAGTACCTGATCAATATTCTCCAAAAATAGCTAAAATCGCAAATTGTTTCAAACATATTTTTGCTAATTTCAAGGAGTAAAGTATTCCTCACACATCTAAAAAAATTAGATGCGTAAAAAGAAAAAAAAAAAAAAAGCTGCACCTTTTAAACAAAGCAGCTAATACACTTTTTTTCCTTTAAAAAAAATTCTTTGACAGCTTTCAAAACGAAAAAATAATAATTAAAATTAATAAGCTTATTAAAATAAATACATCATATCAAAAAAAAAAAAAATCGTTTCTTTTTCCCCTGTTGCCAAAAATAATTTTTTAAATGAATTAATGCACTTACCAAAATAAATAAAAACAATTAAATGTCAACTTAAAGAAATACTTTTCATTGTCAAAAAAAAAATCGTCTGCGCATACCTTTATGTAGTAATATAAATGATTTCGAGTTTATTCGCCGAAAACTGAACACCTAAATTAAAAATTTAGAGTGAAAATAAAAACAAATCATATCAACAATAATTATTTCACACTGAAAACCATAGCTGCGGAGTCGGAGTCGATCTCATTTTGGGATAAAGGAGTCGGAGACGAATATCCAAGAATCAGTCAGTCGATTGTCCTCCGTATATAAATTTTTGCCCAAGCTACGAAGTCAGAGTCGAAGTCGGGGAGTCGTCCGATTAATTATCGGGCACAGGAGTCGGAGTCAGGTGCCTCTAAATTCTCGGAGTTGGAGTCTGGAGTTTGGCGTCAAGAGTTATTTCCAACAATATTTGTTTGAAATAAATCCGCCCTCAAGTACGGAATCTACATTGACTTTCAGTTTCCCCGTAGGCGCTAATGTTAAGTTTTTTTGAACTGTTCAAAATTGAACGAAAAATAGTTCAAATCAAAAAGTAAAATATGGGAATGAGGTGTCCTCGCAGAGATCTTTCGAACAAAAAAAAGTTTGTTCGAATCGGACTATTCATTCAAAAGTTATTAGGGGGGGGGGACAGACAGACCGACGGACCGACAGACCGACAGACATTTTTCCCCATCTCAATACCCTACTTTCTAATTTTTAATTTTTCGATATTTATTTAAAAGTAGGCTAAAAAGGAAGTTGCACCAAAAAATTTAAAAATAAGATACATTTTAAAATAATAATAACAAAAAAAAAAGTTGTTCAGGCTTGAACGTATCGGCCAGTGATTATGAACAAATGACAACACACTTCTAAAGGATAGGAAGAAAACTGAATAGTTGGGAATAAAATAGTTTTCTTACCTTGAATTATTTCAGCAATTCTGTTGAAAGTCGTCCGACGATCAAACCAAGCATCATTCTAACTTTGTATGAAGTATCTTGTCCCACTTCAGAATTAAGCGCAGGAATATTCAACTGATAGAACAAAAACTAAATCGTTTGGCGCTCGATTTAGATACTACTCGATTGGCGCCAGGTGGCTACGTTACGTTGCGTTGTGATGATTTTCCAAATGCAGACACGTGATTCAGTGAAATGCTGACGCGACGCTTCAAGAGGCGCTTGATTGGAGACTACGGTTTGCGTTAATCCTTTTTTTTTCTAGGCTTAACTCAAGCAGATTTTATACTAAAAAACAAGTTTTTTTTTTTTTTTTTGGTTCAAAATCACCTTCTTGCAAGGAAAAGTTCCCATGTACGAGTAGATGAACTTAAATAGCAAAACTTGAACTAAATACTAAAAATTTCGAGATTATTAATTTCTACCATTTAAGATTGATAAGAAATAGATATAGGAAACGGTATACGCTGTTGATCTTTATGGTAAATGTGCGTGTGTAAAATGTATCTCAAATTTTTTAAGCTTGAAAGGCACATCGTAGTTGGCGAAATTTCAGTGTAAATGCTGGAAAATACAAATAAAATGTTAGGTTGAGTCGCTATTTTTTAGCACATACGTGTTTTTATTTCTGCTTTGCTCACCTCAGGCTTCGTGTTTCTAGTTTATTTGCAGACGAACAGGAATGATATGTGCTTATATGCTCATATTAAAAATATTTTGCTTGCATTGAACTTATGTTGTGTGCTGTACAAAGAAATGTAGAAAGAGCCCCCCCCCCATGTTTTATAGGGTTGAAATGTTATTAATTGCACAGTTTATTGTTTATGCTAATTTTATCGACTGAATAAATTTACCGAACTCCGTCATCGTCAATTTAACCGCATCTGTCATTCTTTTATCGAAGCAGGGGCGTGCACAGGGGGGAGAAGGGACACCAGTTGGCCCGGGAACGAGCCTGAAAAGGGGGGGGGCCCAATATTTTTTTTAACTAGGTATGAAATATAGGGGTAAACAATATGGAGGGGGGCCTGGAAAAGTCATTTGTGAAATTAATGAAATAAAAAAGTTTCAATGCATCATATTTTTAAAATGAACTAAAAAGTATAAAATAACTTCTCTAAACTCCATGTAGATTTCAAGCCCAGTACAGTTTCGAAATTTCTTACAGGTTGCCAGGAAAATTTGTGACTGAGTTTTTAGAAGCTATTAAAATAATTCTGAACTTTAAAAGAAAAAACATGGGGCACTTGTACTTCATAACTATTATTGTAAAAGTTAGCTATGAATGAAAATACTTACAAATCAGTTTATGCTCTTTGCAGAGCGTTAAAATTGTTAAAATTAAATTATAAATACATCAATTGTCTGTCGCGTGACCCCATACTTTTCCTTTTAAAGCTTACAAGTATAGCTATTGTTACAAATTCTGTGAGTAGTAATTATTTTTGTGATTAATTTGTCGTAATCTAGCTAAATTTGGCGTTTATTAAATTATCTTTCATCTAAAATTATTGTTGTAATGTAACCTGTAAATAGTTTCTTGTAATGAATATACAACCCCTATACATTCGGCTGAAGTATACGATTCCCTCATTTCTGAATGATAAAATTTGTGAATAGAAAGAAATAAAATAACGGTCTACGATTTTCGGGAATCTTGTGGAATATTTGAGAGATTTCTTTCGATGTCTATAAAAAGCGTCCTGCATGATAAAAAGTCAGTCACGAGTTAGTTTTTGCTTGTGAATCGTTGCAGCGGTACGCTGGAGAGAATGTATTGCTCTGTTTTGTGAAGCCTTTTGAGCTGTATTTTTGCTTATTTGGATGTAAATACGTTTGTTACCGTTGAGTTTACGGTATCGATTGATATTTGCTTAATTGCTGATGATTAATTTAGCAGTTGTTGACGATCTTTCCTGTACATAGTGTAAATAAAGCTCCTGTGTTTTTCTCAAGAACTGTGTCGTCCTTTCAAGAAAACTAGAAGTCGCACCGGATCCGTAACACTATAAAAACTTTAAGTCACAAAATTTCCAGACAATCAGTAAGAAGTTCTGACAATGTGGCTTTAAATCTACATGAAGCTTAGAGAAATTATTTCATACTTTTTCGTTCATTTTAAAAGCATGGTACATTAAAACTTTTAAATTTCATTAATTATTTGTAATTTTCTCTTATGCAGTTTTATATTTCACTAGAAAATCGCCCGTCAAGGTATTGCAGGTGAAAATTGCTTCTACATTTGAACGAAGCCATTGCCTGTTTGGTGATATTTTGATTGTTGAAATTGTAACCGTAACTCCGGTGAATGAACCCTAACTCCAGTAGATAGCGTTCACTGTGGACCGTTTTTTCCATAGACTAATAATAAGAGTAGACCGAGCTATGGCAACCCTTTTGCTGGCCATAAACCAAACCACGTGACTGGTGGATATCCTAGCAACAGCGGGCGTTGATCGTAGAAGACGGTCAACGCCTGCGAGAAATAAAATAAATAGAATTGATGGAACACGGAAAAATGATCTTTTATGGAGTCCGATTTGTAAATTTGTAAAGTTGTAAATATTTTGTTAATATAGTGAGTTTTTCGTTTAGATAGTATTGTGCATTTTCTTTAGGCAATTTCAATAACTCTCTAAGCAATTAAAGATGCAAGCGCCCACGTTTACGCAAAACGTTTACGCCATTACGTTCATGCCAACGCTGACCAGTTCCAAATGGAGTAAAAGTTACTGAAAACTGGGGTCAAAAACTAATTACTAATGTCAAAATAATGCATAACTTAAAAAAAAGCAGTTCAATCTCTGCACCTGGAAAAAAAATAATGAAAACACATTACTTAAAATACATGTCGAGTGCCAAACTATAGATAATGTTGCTATTAAGCAACCATGCTGCCAAAGGTTTCGCCAAGCCTTCCACCAGTCACATGATGTATCCATGAACCAATTTTTTCATCAGCAAGTCTGGGAAAGCTCGCTCTACTCTTATTATTAGTCTATGGTTTTTTCGTTTCTTCATTCTCCTAAAATGACAATCTTACCAGTAAAAGTCAAGCTACCGGATCCAGTTCAGCCTTGACAAGATAAAGCATTTCCCTGCATATCCAACCAAAACATATTATTAGATTTTCATGAAATGGCGCGAGTTTTATTGTTGGTGACGTCAGCATTATTCGATCTAGATATGTGAATTATCTATTTTTAACCCCCGACACACAAAGGACGGGAGTTATGAGTTTGACGTGTCTGTGTATGCTGTGTGTCTGTCTGTGAAACTCTAGCGCCTAAACGGATGGACCGAATTTGAAAAAAAGAATTTTTATTCGAAAGAAGAGTTGATCGAGAGAATTCTTAGCCAGGTTGCATCTTTAGATGACATCAATTAACGAAGACATTAATTAAAAACCTCTAAAAGGTTTTCGCGATTTTTGCAGTGAAATCATAGTTAAAAATTTTTAAATTTAATACCAATATAAAGAGAATTTTTTCCGCGTCTGATAAAATGTGTTTGGAACTTCCATTTTCATACAATTCGAATTATAACGTTTTTTAAAGCAGATTTTAATAACGGCTAAGCCTTTATTCACGCGATTGATCCCCGAATTCATTGTTGGCCGACAAGGGAAATAAAACGCAATGATTTAAAATTTTTATCTGTTGCCAGTTTCTATTTAATAGCAAATAAAATACTTGACATTGATTTTTAATAGCATAAGGCTTTTAATAGGATTTTCAATTCCCCCTCTTGATTCTACAGTTGCGACTTAGTTGGTTTTTTTTTTAATTTTTGAGCAATCACGATTGCTTATTGCTTTCATTTGACTGTTTTTTGGCGTGCTATCATTTTATTTTCCCACCGCCACCCTCCGCACCATCACCGTCGACCGGCTCCTCACGATGCTGCTCCTATAGCGAAAGCCGTCTCCAGGTTACGTCCATACCCTACACACACACACACGCACACATATACACACACAAACACATACACACACCTACATACACGCACACATATACACACACAAACACATACACACACCTACATACACATACACACATACAAACACATACACACAGACACCTACACATACACACAAAAACATACACACACATATACACAACTACCCACACATTCATGCCTGCACACAGACACAAACACACATGCCTACACGTACACACACATACACATACCCCTACACACAAACACACATACCCCCCACACACAAACACACACGCCTACATACACACACTCGTGATTGCGAAAAACATAATTTGAATTCAAGATGTCAAAATTCAAATTAATTTTTATTATTTTTTATTTTATATGCATCGGGATTCTCTTGAATACAATTTTTACTGACATACGCATTTTGTTTAAGTACCTTGGTTCAATCTATAGGTTATTTTGTTTAATCTGTACTTTCATGAATTCAGATGACCTGGATTCCCTTTTAGTCCGGATTTCAGAGGTTCTACTGTTTTGTTGAACTTTCCACGTCTCTAGTCCTTCGTAAGAATATTAACTTCTAATATTGCTTCCTCCAAAAAAATAAATAAATAATAATAATAATATAGTTTATGAAATTCTCGAAAGCTGAAAAAAAATAGGCTAATGAGCTCTCTCTAGAAACCGGGGGGTTTCGTCTTTAGGTCTCAGGAGGTCAATTCGCATAACAATCAGCTGAAATTGTGCCATAAGCAGTATTCATACCTCGCAGTGTTATGTCCATTTTATTATTAGTTTTTAATAACTGCGCAGTTTCTCTCTCTTTCTTTCGCATCGCAAAAATGAAATTATAGGTCCCGTTTCTGAAAACTGGGTGTGTGTAGCACCCCCTCTCTCGGCTTATCCCCCCCCCCCGCATTTCGATGGCCCTGGAAACAATTCTGCAACGAAGAGCGTTCTGAGTATTGTGCAAATGCGTTTTCTAATATTGCTATCCGAAATATAAAGGAAAAAAAGGTAGAAAGCTATTGCGTGTGTCGTTTGTTTAGAGGGTCTACCCCCCCCCCCCCAACTCCGTTTTTCTTCCTTGATTGGTCTCTCGATTCCAAGAAACTGACCAAGGATAATACTAGGTTTGGTAGGTATTCGAGAAAAGCCGCGGCTTATACACCCACGATTGCCCCTCCCCCCTCATTTAGACTTGGAAGAAAAGGGAAGAATTCTGAGAAAAAAAGGCAGAAAAAACCCATCGAGCTCAACGCGGTGCGATCACGTGATGAAAATATTTGGAAGAAATTATAAATTATTTGGACCGTCCATTCCAGAGCAGTTCTCTGTCTTAAGCAGAGTCGAACGGATTCAGTGTTGTAATAGTGTACTTGAGAGAGTAGTTTGTATTAATTAAAATGTGAATTTGTTTAACCACTCTGAACAGCAGTTTGAAAGGTATGACTGCTTATTTTTCTCCCGAGTAAAATATAGTTGTGTATTTTGAGTGTATTTACTGCTTTTGAATTAATTTTGCGTTTTCTCTTAGTAACTGTCATTTAGGGCGGGGGGGGGGAGCGGAGGGTGGAGGTGAATTGTTTCCCCTGGATTAGAAAAATTGATGTTTTTACGTATGAATTGGTATAACTTTTGCTGTTTTCCAAAAGAATTGCATCGAGTATGCGCCCTAGCACACTCCACCCACCACCCTCCACGGACCTTGTTACTATATTTGTTTATAAATGTGCTCTTTTGTAAATAGGTATAGTCGACTCGCGCTACAACGGGATTGAACTTCGCGAAACGACTATAACGCGAGTTTTTCACGAGAGACAAATTTTAGAGCTAACGCGAATTTCTCGCCCGGAACACGAAAGTTTTTGCTAAGGAATTGCTATGCGTAAGTATCATCTTCAATACTGGCTACTAAATATCGGTTTCGTGAAAGGATTTCATCCTTTTAGCATCACTGATGTGCGGAAGTTCCCACTAGTGATGTTCCGGATATCCGAATCCGTATCCGCGGATATCCGAGGGAAAATAAAGGTCCGTATCCGTTACTTTTTTGACGGATCTTAAACGGATCATTTCTATCCTAAAATTTTTTAAATATTTGAATAAAAGACTTAAATTCCGTTTAAATTAGGTTTTGTTCCCTATTTAAATTTTAAGGTATCATTTCAGAAGTCAATTTGTATCCCCCCCCCCTTTGCAAAAAGGAAGTGGAAATAAGTTTTAAAAGTGTGTATCAGTGTGTCTTTTTGTGGCATCGTAGCTCCTAAACAGATGAACCGATTTTGATAATTCATTTTTAATTCAAAAGGTGACTTGATCGAAAGTGTTCTTAGCTTGGCCTCGTTTTTATAGAACTTTAATCACCGGATACATTAATTAAAAATCGGCTTAACGTTTTTCACAATTAGGGTAGTAAAAATTTACCCGTACGTTAAAAATGTTGGCCCTAATTGAAAGAACAAAGTTTTCTGCGTTTGATATTTATTTGAAACTTCCAACTGATATACAGTAGGAGCTATAATCTTGTTTAGTAAATTTTAAATGCAATTCTAAGCCTTTATATGCGTGATTGGTAGCGATTTCATAGTCGGAAGATAAGGAGAAAAAGCTCAATCATTTAAAATTTTTACCTGCTGTCATATTTGTTAACAAATGCGTACACTGTTAAAAATTCAGGAAAATTTTCTGGTAATTGTTACTCTAAAATGGCGGACTTACAGCATTGCTCATTTTTACGGTAATTTATACCGGAGAAATAAGCGATCCCAGCTCCAATTGGTTACTGTGGCCTACCGAGGAAACGGTAAAATTTTACAGTAACATTTCATTTTTACGGTAATAGTTACTGGCAACATATGGATGCCAGTAACAATTGGTATATTTTTGCCGCAGTTGACATTTTTTGTAGAAATTGCCATTATTCTGACGGGAATACCTTCTGTAACACATTTTACACTTGGATAATTGAATTGGGTAAAAAAAATTTTGAGATTCGTATCCGCGGATCTTGACACTAATGATCCGTATCCGTATCCGCTGATCTACTTTTTTAACGATCCGGCACATCACTAGTTCCCACACAACACTATCAAATCATCGCTTTGCTAGTCTATACAAATTACTCCGTATTTTCCACTCTGTGAAAGTTAATTAGACATAGTGTACATTTTTCTAAGCCTGCTGTGTCAGCTTAAGCTAGGGAAAAGAAAGTTTCTTAAAATAAAAGAAAGAGTGAAGAACCTCGATGAGCAGGAAAACATTGTTATCGATCGGATGAGTTTCACAGCACCAACCATCATCATCTTCAGTTTTTTAGTTATAGTAACTAGCTTATTACCCGGCGTTGCCAGGGTGCTTTTCAATGCGACATATCTTTTGGATATTCAAATGAATGAATTCTATCTAAATGAACGTAAAAAATTACATTCACACCGCTTTTGAGGCTCAAATCTTCGAAATACTTTAAATAGCACAGAAAATTGAGCATTTGCCGAAAAAGTAACATAAACTTGAAGCAAAAAAGTGTAAGGAATATTGTTTGGGCTCTGTAGTGTCCACTGGTACGATGTCTTAGGCTAAATCAGATGGGCGGTACATAAATAGTCTTAATGGCAAAGACAAATGATTGTCTTTTGCACATCTTGTGGGAAAACCTTTTACGTGATTCTTCGAAAGAAAAGCGTTGTGCTGCCTTTGTAGGTTTTGTTTTCCCCAATACATCAAAAAATACAACAGTACTTTTCACATAAGGGGGTCATGGCACACTAACGAGGTACGGGGAGATATACCGTATCTCACGGTGAGCAAGACCCACACATTAAGGGGTAAACACCCAGCTGAGCGGAAGCTCAGTATGGTGACCTTCCCCGGCGCTATAAGCACCAAGCCCGTCCGTAGCACAGACGACTATCGACCGCCGCACTCAGTCCCGGGGGGGGGGGGGGGGCCGCTACGCGGACCCCCCGTGAGATGGAACCTAAGGCCCACGGCTAAGGGGTGGGGTGTGTGCGGAGAAAAGTACTTTTCACATACATTTTATTCGGAAATAAATCATTGAATGATTCTTTAGAAAGAGTCGTGTACTTACCAAAAAAAAAGTCAATCCCTATTATCAGGCCCAAATATATACAAAATAGTCTTCTTGGACACAGTTACAATATTTTAGAATTAACTTAAAATCATCCATAATGTCCAAAAGCTAAACAGATAACCCCGTTTTACGGATTTTTTTGGGGTTGTTTTTCGAATGAAGGTATCAAGTAATAGGTTATTTTGTATGTTTTCAGGCAAGCACATTTCACAGAAAAAGTTTGCTTACTACAAATTTTTTTTTTTTTTTTCAAAATGTGTCTGCTCGCTCTTTCTATGGTGATTTAGTACCATGCCATAGAGTAAAATTGGATAAGTGTAACTTGTCTAAAAAGACGCACGTCAGCTACATTTTATTTTTTTACATCGATGTCAAATTTCTATTTTCGTAGGTAAAAATGATAGCTAGACAGTAATATTAATGTCTTGTAACGATTTGAAATTTGTCAAGATTTAAGTTCTAGTTTAAATTTTTAAAACCTAATACTTGCCGTAAATGTTATACGTGATATCTCACACTGATGCAGGTAGAGAGACCACGTATTTAAGTTTTGTTGCTTTAGACAGAGTATTCCTTAGAGAACACCAAAATTTTAATTTATATAGAGACAGTGGTCGTGAGAGGTGGGAATGGGTCCACTAACTACATTACAGTTATTATTTTCAGTTATGTAAAACAATAAAAATGGAAGTAGGTGGACGTGAACTTATTGAACGAACTACAGTAAAACCCCTCCTAACTTACACCCCTCAAAGGCGGTCACCTCTCTTATGCGGACAATTTTTAATTCCCCGGTTCCAATGCAAATAACAGTATTTAACCCCTGTCCTGCGGACACCTATCTACTGTGGACAAAAAAATTTGTCCCGTTAGTGTCAACATTAGAGGGATTTTACTGTATTTAAAAACCGTTAATTAAACTGCGTTATAGAGAAAGAAGTAGGCGTACGCATTTTGGTCACTATTCGTGTTAGATTTTTTTTTAAATTATTTGCAGGCCATAAAATTAAAAAAAAAAAACTTGTTTGTACTTACAACTGCATATTAGACAAATCTTTTGTTTATATTTTACAGAATCTTGTTGCATATTTTGTTCCTCTTATCTACAGCTTAAAAGCAAACGAAATGTATTTCCCGTTTTGAAACGTAGTCTAAAAATTTAAAACTTAAATGCTTCAAATTTTTCTGATCCAAAAATTTAACTCAAAACTTTCTCCTAAGTATAGTACTTAGTTCCCCTCCCAGCAGCAAGAAGTATTGCATTTGTGAGTGAAACCAACCGAGCACACAAGTAACATAAAGCTATCTATATCGAAAATAGTTACATCTCAAATGCATTTACAGCAGTTAATCGACTGTTCTTATGACTTGTTGTTCATGATAGAAAACGGAAGTCTCATTGATGATTGCAATCTCTTGAAGTTTAAAAAAGGTCCATTGTGGTTACACGTGAGATACAAAGGGTTTCACCTTATCCCTATATTGTTAAAGAGAATTTAAGCTATTACAGTAATATGAAAAATTATCATATAAGCTTTGTGCTACAATATGATTAAAGTGAAAAACAACGTAAATAAAGCACAAATATTGGAGTAGATACAGCACTCCAATCTGTTTGCTGTATCTACTCCAATATTTGTGCTTTATTTACGTTGTTTTTCACTTTAATCATATTACAGTAATAATTTTTCATTCATATCTCACAGCACTTCTTCAATGACGGTTGAAAAGAGTAAAATCTCGACACAATACTTTGGGAGCTCAATACAATTATCATCATAGAGGGATGAGTGCCGGATCTACGTTTATTCGGAACTGGGGCAAATAGTTTGTTCGAATCGGACTATTCATTCAAAAGTTATTAGGGGGGGGGGGGGGGGACAGACCGACAGACATTTTTTCCCATCTCAATACCCTACTTTCCAATTTTTAATTTTTCGATATTTATTTAATTATTTTATTTATTTTTGATTTTTTTTTTTTTTTTTTTGTTTTCTGCGATATTTTTAAGATGCATTAAGCCTTCTTTCATGCTTTTTTCTTCTTTTTCTGATTTTTACTGGGAAAGTAGGCTAAAAAACTACGTAGAGGCATAAATTATTATTATAGGCTGGTACACGTGAAATGTGATTATCGCTATATGCAGATTGAAAATACATTAAGTAAATTAAAATTTTGCCGGGCCAAATAAAGTATCGTTGTTATGGTGTTACCGTAGAAGCGGGTGACTAGATACAGTTTTAGTACATTTCTGACTGTAATTACGCAACATTCATTCGAAAAAAAAATGAAGTTGCGTTGTTATTATATAGTTCAGGACCTTGTTTTTCGATTCCAACGCTGAAATAATATGAAACTTTACCCACAAACCCTCCATAGCAGTTTTTCTTTGTACTATTCTCACCCTCTCATTGTGGATGAGAATGGTACAGCACATGTTTCATATAGGTTTTGGTGGTTTGTACCACTCTACATCTCTTATATTTTAACGGGAGAGTTGTAGATGTAAGTTATGCTGAAAATTGAACTTTGAAGAGCCAGATACATCATAAAATCGAGATAAAACAAAGACTTTGTTTTCTTCATAATTTTTGAAGATGGTTAACAAATCTTATCCTCTTTTTCAGGCCACTGCCAAAACTTATCTCGCTTCAACATTGTTGAAACTTCAAACTCACTTGCATCTACACCCGTGATTTTTCCTGGGTACTTTTTCCCCCTGATTACCCAAGTCACACTCCAAAATTTTAACTAATTACTGTACCACACCCACCCTCCAAATTGTAAACCTTACACATTTGTAACTGTAGCAACATCAAAATACTTTTTTTGAATGAAAATCGGAGGTAACTTTCTTTATGTAATATGAAAGCGCAAGGTACATACGAAATTGTGATTCCTTCTGCACTAGAAGTCCACCAACATAAACTTTCGAGCTACCTACAAACACTTAGCACCAGTTGCTTACAATAAATAAATTCACAATCACCAAGTTATTCAACTGGCGGGCCGTTTTGACAGTGATAACAACTCTCTCATCCCCAGAAAAGGTTGCACAATAGTTCTTATTGAAACTGAGGTATTGTCCGTTTTTACTAGTTGAGACTTGGCCACGCCCCCCAACACGTGGAATCGGAAGATTCTATATGCGTCTTTTGGGGATGAGGCTTCAGACCAACACTGAGAAAAGTTGCAATTGGCCATCGTTATCGCGCTATAAGAAGACGAGTGTTCTGTAATTTTCTAAGAAATTAACTCCCACCTTCTTTCCCGAAAAAAAGGTGTGCTACTAAGACAATTGTTCGACTTAAAAGTATTTTAAGATTTGCAGTGTATTTCTATACGTTTTGGGTTAATTTATCATTGATTTTGCGAAGGAAATCCTAAACTTTCTGTCTTTCACGGCTAAGTTAAACATTTTTCTGAAAACACGGTGAACAGTTGCAGGTGAAATTGGAAGGAAACTTTTTCCTTCTATTCTGCTGTAACTTTCACAGCTCTCAAACGTGGGTTTTTCATAGGTATTCTAATTATAAATCTCTAATCGCATATTGTTAACTTTGCTGGTCAACCATTTCTCACCTTATTTTCGATCCGATTTTCTTTTTTAAAGCGTTTATTAAATATTACACAATGCTTAGGCATAAATGAACTACTTTCGCAATATTTCGAACTGTTTTACTTCGAATTATAATGAAGAATTAATGCGTTTTCGAATTGTGTTTGTTGTTACTTTGCGAATACGAGTCATTTTTAAAATAATACGTAGATTTGTAAAGTGAACAAGCAAAAATTAATGCCAAAAGATTTTTTAACTATCACCGCGTTGAAAAAATAACAACAAAAAAAAAAGAAAGAAAACGACAGACGATAACTTTAATTTCGAATTTTTCTGAAAATATTTCTCTGTCACCTCATTTTTGGCCCATTTCAAACAGTCAATATTTTGTAAAAAAAAAATGTTGAATTGATGTAATCATGTAGAGACAGTATGAAAAAGTATTGAACTACTATTTCGATTCCTAGGCACTTCATTTTTAACCATACACATTTAAAGCCTACGAACAATTTTGAAAGCCTCAGTAGGTAAGTTGCACTCTGTGTGACACATTTCAATACTTTAGTACTATTTTTTTTTCCAATATGGCTTTTATTCTTCAGAAATGAAAAAAGGAACAAAACAAAAAATAAAGCTTTTCACATGCCAATATGGTTATCTACAGAATAATTGAATAAGTGCCTGAAACAACGTTTTATGTTACTGTTTTAACCTATTTATTTTTGTAAATACGAAAAAATATACATGCTTTTTTTATTCAAGTTTATTCGATTACTCTAAAAGTAATTCAGTTCTTCCAGTACTTTTACGGAACAGCGTTACGTGTGGGGATCATAAAATAGGCAAAAGTTTGTTGCCCGTATTCTAATACAGATCCGATCTCTGAATGTAAAATGCGTTATTTTTATCAAGAAACGTTGCTATAGTCAAACCTATTCAGTTGTTCAACATATCCCACACTGGCAAGGAAACTGACTCAACCACAAGAAAAAAAAAACAGCAATGGAGAAAATTAAGGTTTGACGCAATAGTAATTTTAAGTGATTTAGTCTCAAACATTACAATATGCGCAGTCAAGTTATTATGTGATGTTTATTAATTAGTTTTTGAAGTATAGATACATAATGCATGCTTTAAGCTCGAAAAATATTCTTCCAAATTATGAAATTTTAATGATGTGTCATTATTGATGAAATCGTTTCTACGCCCCCCCCCCCCGCACCATTTAGGTGAGCTAACTTTGTGGTTTTTGTGTCGAGAAAAAGCACTAAATTTAGATTTTAAATCAATAGCCGGTACGGTTTTCCCAGATTTTGAATTGTGTCACTTTCCTTGCCGGAGTGCGATATGATTCTTTATTAAAAACATACATGATCATAAACAAATTGTGACTAGAGCTATCCAGGAAGGAGGGGGGGAGCCGGTCTTTTCCCTTAAAACAATTGTTACTGCGATTTTGGTGACTTAGAGCAAACCTAAGGAGTCGTTCACAAATGATGTCACGCTCACGCTTGAAAGGGGTAGGGAGAGAGGGTTCGGGGTTCATGAACTGCGGACAGTTAGTCTCAAGGGGGAAGGAGGGGATTATAAGAAATATGACTCATATTTTGGTCCAAATAAAAGCGTTCGTTATAGCAATATGGTCATCGAACATTGCGTGAGATGTGACGAGGGGAGAGGCTAAGGTGAAGTGTAACGTCCTTTATGGACAATCCGTGTTTACGTTAGGCTACTGTGTACTGAAGTGTTATTACTAACTTCGTTTCTGCCCCCCCCCCCTCCAGAAACGAAGTTCGTTACCTCCCCCCCCCCCCCCCGCCTTGAAAATACTCGCCCTGGGGGTAGTCGTCATCTCTTAAGCCGGCCCAACCGATGAACCTATAATTTTAAAACAGTATTCAAACCAAAGACACTTTTTATAACGCATCGCAAATTATTACATATTTCTAAACATTAATATTCATGCAATACTTAGAGAAATAGCCTTGATTTTAATAGTCAATTGCTTTAAATATTTCAGATTGATTTTTTATTGTTTTCTCATTTACTTTTTTTTCTCACATGTAAATCCTTTCTGGAACAATTGTATCCAGAAAGGTCCCGCCTTTGGTTCAACCAAGTCCCCGCCTTTGGTTCAACCAAGTTTTTTTTTGGGGGGGGGGAGAGGGAGGGGGGGCAACTTTTGTTCGAATAATGTTTTCATCATTTTTCAAAAATAACTGCTACTGTAGATCTACTGACTGTATATCCGCTCTATATGATCTGAAATTTTGTACAATCCATACAGATGCATCAAAAAGACCCAACCCGTAAGAGCTACTGAGTCACCCCCCCCCCCCTCAAGAAAAGGGAGAGGAAGATGGAGAGAGATATTAAGTCTTCAAAACGAACGCAACCCTTAAGCATTTCAATGCCACAGTCAGTGTGGCAATGAAGTTTTCCTGCCCCCCCCCCCTTTTTTTTCATCAGCGCACTTGCAATTTCGAATATAGGACGTTAGTGTTTAAAAGGATATCGTTCAAAATTCAGAAAGCCTATCCTTAATAGAAATGTTTCATTCGGAAAACAAAATACCTTACTTTTTTTTGTAAATACAATATTTTTGTTCTGAAATTTTCAGTTTAAAAAGTATAGATTCCCCGTAGACGACAATTACGCGAAGCTAGAAACGAAAGGAAAGAACACAAAGACATTTTTACAAATTTAAATGCCCGCCAAATTTAGGGTTGTCTCAATTGAAAGCGGTAGAGATCACCCCCGCGCTAAACTTAGCTTTGCTTTCGGGAAGACGTTCCGAAGTCTCTTCTCCTCATGAACGCACAATAGCCCAGAATGCACTACGAACGTTTATTAAGCCAAAACTGAAGTTTTTATCATTCTCACCCTCCAAACCATTCTCACCCGTTTTTACGGTATCTCCTTTTCGCTGACACAAAATTATTCCCCCCCCCCCCACTCCTCCCGTTTTCAGTTTTAGTTTTACCTTTTGAAGTATTTAAACGGGAGAAAAGTGTCGATAAAACAGGAGCAAACCTTTGTTAAAAGCATATTTATTGTTATCGACATACATAGGTTTCACAGTATTTTACGCTTTTAAGATCGACTGCTAGTGCTGAATCTACAAATTTTCTGAGGCATAGTAAAAAGTTGAAACCACTACCTTGACAAATCTGTTTTCTTCTTGGTTTTAAATAAAATTTCAACTCCCCCCCCCCCTCCAAAAAAAAATAATAATAATACTAATAACACCAAATACTGTGAATTTGCAACCGGGACAAAGGTTTGGCTTGCTTCCCCCTAGATCCGGCGCCGTTTTTACTTTCAATTTTTAAACGATGAAAATTTGAAAACTACAGATCATTGATGATTTAAATTTTTTATAAGTGTAAGAAAGTTTTACATGTAGAAACAAACAGCGATCAATGTATTAATTAGGAAAAAAGGAGGAAAGACCTATCTTCAAATTGTACAAAAAAAACTTACCTTGTATTTTTCGAAGAGTAGACATTCAGTATCGACTCTATCAAATAAAATAAAGACAATTTGGGAGCATACACTTCCAAAGTTCCCCTGCTCGTTCCTAAACTATCTCTTATTTTTCTTTTTTCTATCGCGTAGCGGTCCCGCTGTACCTTCCACTTTTGCTCTGTATCAAGACCTGCAAAACATTAATGTTGTTTCAATTTATTGTTGATTGATAAAATGTACAGGCATTATTCATAACATTACGTTTTGTTCGTAACAAAAATATTCAACTTACCTCACATGCCGAATTTGATGCCAATGATCATCCAAATTCCTTTTTTCAGCGCCGTATCTTTGCAGTGTTTTCTTTTTTTTTTTTTTCCTATTGAGCAAGGATATTTCCTCACTTCTTCCAAAGAAATTTCCATGTCCACCGAATTACTGCCGGTAGCCATTGGGGAATGTTTACAACTCGAAGACGAGTTCCTATTGGTTGTTAGAAAACGGTATCCGCGGCCAGAAACAGACGCAGTTAAAATAGGGAAGTTTTCGATTTTTCAATTTTATTTTTATATGATAGAGTAACATGTATGAACATCATAGGTGAAAAAGATTTTGCGATACGATAAGTAGCTTTTTTTAATTAATTTTTAAAGTTCAAGCGCTTGTGACGTCAAATGGCACAGGAAGTGACGTCATGCGCTCTTCCGCCGCGGGAGAAGCCGAAGGACATGCAGTTGGCTTCGAAGACGAAACGTAAGGCTTACCTCCTCGCATTTAACTCCTCGCGTTTCTGCAGCATTAAACCTCTCATCCTCTCGGAAATATTCGAATACCATCATTGATGTCACTTGAGGAGGATTATTAGATTGTGCTTTAACGAATCCGGCCTCCATAGTGCGTTCAAAAGGATTATTGAATTTCTAAAAAATAAAAATATCAGCGCGCTCAAAATGTCCCTAGCGAAAACAAGGGATCTTCGGCGGAAGGCTGCCCATTAGTGCCCTGTGACGTGAGCTCGTGACGTTTCAGAAGAGCGCATTTTTTCGCGTGGATTTTTAAAAATTCATTAAAAATCAATCTCGGTGTTTTAAAATTCGGCGATGGTGAATTTTTTAGTTTTGAGGGTCAATTAACAATATCCAATTGTCAAAATATGAACATTTAATAGGTTGCAACTTCCCTATTGTGACTCAACTCTTGATTCTGTCGCTTTTCTGCAGGTCTGAAACAGAAACAACCGGGAAGTGGGGAAGTTTTGCTGTTTCTGCCGCCTGTCTCCGACGACTTTCCGTCATTGAGCCCCTGAGAAAGCACTTCTCATTCTTAAGCACTGAAGCTCATGGCCTTGGCAAACCGTTGCGCAAAATAAAACATCTTGTTCAGTAGGAAAAGACTGCTTCGTTTGATATCCCTAACTGAGCAGATCAAGGATTTGCCAAATGCATTGCACAACACTTTATGGCAGGGGTTCTCAAACTTTTTCGACTCGCTGCATACTTCGGAGGTTTAGAATTTTCTCACGACACCCTAGTCCATCCATTGAGAATAGATAGAATGGAGGGAGTGAAAACTTTCATTCGTGAAGCCCAGACCCCAAGTCACGTGAGAGATTTCAAAGCTAAGCATTGGAAGAAATCAGGTTTCTTTCGATGGTTTCACAAAGAACGTGCTAACTATTCGTCGTTGTTGAGTCACGTGACTTGGGGTCTTTGGGCTAGCTTTTGCTAAGCCAATGATTGGACTTACTCTCTCCATGTATTCCTTCTCTAAGAGTCCATCTCTATTATGCAAACAAGTGATAAGTCGTGATTTTCAGGGTTTTTTCCCCACACCTGGGCGCAATTCGTACACATATGTGCAGCAAATGCAGCACAGGATCATATCCTCCTCCCAAATACTCTGGTGTTGTATTAATCAGGACAACGGCGAACCGTGGTCCTATTGTACAACAATCTACTTTACTAGGTTACCAAATCTCGGGAACAAATGACGGCACACAACGATTTTTCTTTTTGAGTTCATCAAGTAGCTTTCAAGAAAAGAGTATACAACTTTTTTTTATTCTAGTTCAACTTCAGGGAACCATGTCGGAACAAAATTTACTGTATAATAAGATCAGTTGGTTTTGACGTCACTCTTCTTCAACAACTTTTACTCCACTGTTTCCTGGTACAGTGAAACCTGTGTAAGTTGACCACCTGCGGTGCACTACTTCAGTGGTCAACTTACAGAGGTTGATTTATATGTTAAGTGAAAATTCCATGCCTGAAAAAAGTCAACTTACAAGGGTGGTCAACTTTACAGGTTTTACTGTAGTTAAAAATGGCTTCTTAATTGCGCTTTATCATCAGTTAGGCTTTTTGATGACGATGAAAGAAGAGCTAATGGTTTTTTGTTGCACTGTATCAAAAAATTTGGGAGAGTTTGAAGATTTCCTTACTGGTCAACTGCATAGCATTATTTAGCGCACTCACCTTACATATAGGAACGCGTCGTCCCTATATGTAAGTAGGGCTCGACCGATGGCACTTTTTGGCCGATGGGCCGATGCCGATTGTTGGCCGATTGTTCAAAGAGGGCCGATGGCCGATTGTTTTCCTCCAAATGGCCGATTGCCGATGGCCGATGGCCGATGTCGTTGGCCGATGGCAAAAAAAAAAATAACCAAACAGAAATAAATTGATAACGAATAAGGAATTGTAAATTACAAAAAAAAATCGAACTAAATTTTTATTTTACGATCATCCAATTTATACTTCACAAGTTTTTTCGGCACATCTGTACATGCATATGTACCTAAGAACATATAGATGACCGAAATATCCATTTTGAACGCCTCCTCAGTTAATTATCGCGAATTCTTTTGTGATGTCTTCATGCTAGTGGTGCGACATCGATGGCAAAACATCGATGTTTCAGAACATCGATGTTGGAAATTAAAATATCGATAGTATTGATATATCGACCAAAAAACATCGATGTTTCTGAACATCGATGTTTTAAAACATCGATCGTTTTGTCAATATTTAACATACATTTTTTAGTATACTACACTACAAACTTACATAGATGATAATCTCTAACAAATGTATAATAGTATCTTAATGGATCAGGGCATTGCGTCTAATTTAAGCAATACAAAAGAATACGAACCCCACGAATATATTGAAACTACTGAACTGCAAATCATAAATACAATTTAATAGGAATAATTTCGCAACATCTTGGTACTATAATAAGACAAAAAATGATAAGACATGCAACAATTAATACAAACTAGTTAAATCTGCGAAAAAATATATCATAGCACTTACAGTCAGTTGTATGATGAGAAAGAGTTGTGCAAATTATATTAAAAGTACAAAAATTAATTCTGACAATTATTATTAAGAGCAAGAAATATGTTTTGAACTGTTAGTGCAAAAAAGTTAAACACAAATTGTGAGTAATTGGTGGACGGCTTATTGAGGGTAGACGCAGTGGCGGATACGAGTGAGGGGGTCATAACACCCCCCCCCCCCAACCCGCAACAGCATTTGAATGTTTGCTCGAAAAAATTAAAAACTTGATCGAAACCGTAAGAAATGTATACAAGGAGGAGGGGGGGGGGTCATGACCCCCTCCTCCCATCAAAATCTGCGACAGTACTTTGTAATCTGTTTCAAGGTTCATTGCATTTGAGTAGGGTGAAAATGACTGCTTGAAAAAAAAAAAAAAAAAAAAGCCGGACCAAAACCATAATAAGAAACAGTAAATAGTTCTCTATTTTTTTTATTTGGGGGGGGGTACTAACTGTCACTTTTCTATTTATAGCATATGTATTTAAAATATGTAGACAGTAAAAATAGCTTTTCTCGAGACAGTTAGTCTGCGGCGCTGAGTTCAGGAGCCAGTATAATGAGAAGTAATAAAGAAGTGTCTGACTCCCGTTTGCTTTTATAAGCAACAAATTTAATCAACGATAGTTTTTGCAAAACCATATCCAAAGCTTCAGGCATCGCTTCAATCGATAAAACATTTGAGTCCATAAATGTTTTTTTTTTCTGTAAAGTCTCTATAGATTAGAATTTCTTTCTGTTATAATTTTAAGATAGTTCAGTTTTTAGTCGTGCTGAATTTATTTTTAAATGTGCTGTAAATAGTTTATTAGTTTAAATCAGCGTTTAGGATTTATTATCGTGCAAGAAATGTAAACTTTGAGTGCGTTGTTAGCGCAAAGCCTCATTATACATAGGTTCTCGCAGTGGTGCCCACCTAGGCAGTGGCGGATACAAGGAGAGGGTCATAGGGGTCATGACCCCCTCCCTAAAACGTCGACAATATTATCCGATCGCATTGTATTCAAGCACTTTATGGATAAAATGTAAATAATTTCCGTTTTTGTTTCAGTTTTTGAATTAATTTTACAAGCAAATACTTGAAATACTACTTCTTATTTTAATTGTTTATAAAATTTATTCGTGAGGTTTTTGTCCTATTAGGTGCCATATCCCTGACCGATGTGGTATTTTTTAAACACCTAAGCAGTTTCAGAAATTTTTCTTACCAAAAACCATAAGTTTATTCGTGGAGGAGGGGTGAAAATCACTCTTTAGCATGAGCCCCCTAAAATGTTAGTCTGTATCCGCCCCTGGGTAGACGATAAGTAACCCCCAATATTTGGTGTTCAAGCGCATTTCTCTTTTCGCTGACTATTCCACCAGGCAGAGAAAAAACTCCTTCCGATGAAACATAAGTCGCCATCACTATCAAATACTTCGACACAACTTTTAACAGTTCTGAATTAGTACAGTTATAATATTCACCGCAGTAATATATAGGATTCTCCTTTAGTTAAAGAATTGGAGTCTTAGAATCGACTGCAAGAACTGACAACAGACTACCATTGTCGAGTTCTTCCAATAGCTTTGACCACTTCCTCACTCTCCAGTTATCTTTTACCATCTTGTAGTGATCTTTCCAAAAATCATCCTTTACACAGAAAAAACGATATTTTTAAATGTGCACAAATAAATGACATTTTTGAAGCAATTCCATACGTAAATTTAATTACCTAGCAAGAAAGTTGGAGCAAATTTTACTATAACTTTTAATTATAATACAAAAACATCAACATCGAAAAAACATCGAAACCAAAACATTGATGTGCCGAAAACATCGAAAGTAAAACATCGATGTTTTCAAAACATCGACATCGATGTCGCACCCCTAAGCCTTCATGCGCGTAAACTTGCGTCACTCAAAAACGTTATGAAATAGTAAGTTGAAAACTCATTCGTACTAGTATGATCTAAAAGTTCGAGGACAAGTTGCATAAAACCTTACCCTGAATAGTTCACATTATCGAAGCACATCTATCTACAAAATAGTCAGCTTGAACGACTATGCACTTCTGCCAACGTTTGTATAGCTTTTACAAGCACTCCTGGAAGAAATTTTTCGCAAACTCCTGTAAGGCCTCTTGCGTTGCTGCTTTGACTTCATCGTGGGTAAGAAGGCGACTTTCATGTTGAGGATGCACGGTTCGATTGGTCAATACTCTGGTATGACAAACAAATAACATAACGTTTCCTCGAACTTAGCTCCGTTTGACTTTTACCTGTTCCCAGCAAAAAACCATTTCCATGGACGCCGCTTTCTTCCGTCAGGAGAAGATAAAGCTGCATCATAGAAGGTAGCGAAAAATGGCTTCCAGGAGTGTTTCCAAAAGTTATATGAACACTGGCAGAAGTACGTAGCCCCTCAAGCTGACCTTTTGAAGGTGAATGTGCTTCGGTAATGTAAACTATTCTGGGTAAGGTTTTATACAGCTTGTCCCCAAACTTTTGGATCGTACTACGTATCATCTGTATAGGGTTAAGCTTCTCCTTTTTTAACTGCTGTATGATGAAAGAGAAAGAACAACAGACAAAAATAAAAATGAAAAAGGAAGAAAAACAAAGAGACTGTTTAATAACCAATTGATTTGTTTTTTTTTAATTGAACATATAACTAAGATTTCAGTAATATTGTAATGATGTATGGATTTAGGTACATTAAACATAGTTAAAAAAACATTAAATTATGTTGTTTAATCATTCAAATAAATAAATAAATAAATAATAAAACTATGAAACCGTCAACAAATTACGCAATTGAAGTGGAAAGATTGCACGTAGACATTTTTTAGTCATCAAACTAAACAAAAAAGCTAACAGATAAATTACAATATTAAATCAAAACAGGAATATTTTTATATTTATTTAAAATTTATGAATAGAAAAGTTTGCATTTTTCATAAATGCTATAACGGTGACATAGATTTTGCTGAAAAAAGACATAGCCATGAAAAGAGGGAGGTTCTTAAAACGCAGCTACAATAAACAAACTCAATATTTACACCAAGTTAATAACTGAATACATATACTACTTGATCTAATGTTTGCACACATAATATTGAAGAATTTGATTGTTTAATCTTTTATGAAGCTTTACAAACAAGTTCAAATTATTTTTTTCAATTAAGCAATAATTTTCTGAAATTTAAAAACTGCGTAATAGAAAATCCTTGAAACTTTTCCATAACAAACAAAAGTAACTTATTCATTGATTTTATATAAATACATAAAAATACTTACTTACAACAGAAAAAAAATCGATCGCTATTAAAGATCCGAAAAAGATGGCGCATTACGAAATATAGGTGAAACAAGTATGAGAAATACGCAAAATGACATTTTTTGACCGAAATAAATTATCGCTAAATATTTAAGAAATGCTTGAAACGACGAGGGAGGGTTAGGGGGGGGGGGTCACCCCCCGATTTCGGAGTAACTCACACTTCGGCCCCAACCTCGGCCTCGTTTTTTTAGTACAGAACCGCTACCACCAACGCCTCGGAAAAGTTTCTGAATCTACTTCAGTACTTCTGAAGAAAAAATTCAAAAGTCCCATTGATTTCCGAATTATGCCACCATTCGAAACGTCTTTAATCAATTTCTTACATTAATGCTCTAAATTCTTTCTAAACAATAGATAAAGTTTGAAAAAAAAATCTCTAATTTTATGAATGGTGTTAGTTTTAAAGAATTCAGAAGTGCAACTAGAGTTTAATTTCAAAAATTGAGGAAGTGGGAGGAGAGGCCTCGCAGTGTTCTCGGAAATTCAAAAAACAGTCGTAAAAAATAGAGTTCAAAATAATCATAAATATTCAGCAGAAAAACCCTTTCAAAACTTGCACCCGAGTTTTTTTTGACGTGTAGTGGCGGATTTAAAATATAGCAAATGTTGCAATTGCGCGAAAGGCCCCATAACCATAGAGGCACAGTAGGAGTTACAAAAATGCTTATGATAAATGTTCTACAACTTCTGTGATAGTGAAATAGGGCCCCAAAATATATTTCGACCGGCCCAAAACTTGTAACTCCGCCGAAGCCATACAGAAAACACTGCATTACTGTGATTCATATGACAAATATCGAAAAATTAAAAAATACCGTCGGTTCTATGGGAATCTAATAAAATGACACAAAAACCGGTTATTTGCTTCCATAGTCTCCAATTCGGCAATATATCACCAACTGATCGTCAGTCTGAGACGCTATTTTAGTTTTGCATTGAAATAAGTGATTAATGACTTAAAAAAATGCGTAAACAGGCTTTTCAGAACACCCGATCGAAAACAAAAAGGGAAGTGCACAACTGGAACGTACGCACACCTCACATGCGAAATTTATCCTTCTACAGCTTACCATTTTTGAGTTATGACTTCTAAGAAATACGTACATTCAGCTGCAAGAAACAACGCAATAATTAACTTGTTTGGTAACTGAATGCAGTATGAAAAACTCTTTCAGGGGTGACTAAAATGGAAATTCATACTGAAATTTAATTAAACAATTTTATATGAAAACAATAACTCCCTTTACTTTGTATTAAAAAGTATAACAGCAAAGGTCCTTTTTTCTTTTTTTGTCAAAAACATCGGCCAATTCCATCGGCTTTTCGATGCTTTTAAGGCCGATGGGCCGATGTTTCCTGCAAACTAGCATCGGCCGCCGATGCCGATGCCGATGGCTAAATTGTTGAACCATCGGCGCCGATGCATCGGCCAGGCCGATGCATCGGTCGAGTCCTATATGCAAGATCGTGCGGCGCACGACGGCACCAGAGTCAAAAAGGCGCCGCGCCCAACCAGTCAAAAATGCTCCAAATAAATTGAAAAAATCTCAAAAGAAAATTGAAACTTTTATAAAATCTAATGGTAGCAGTGAAATTATACTGCTCATTGAAACAAGCAATCCGCCTCGCTACCTATCTAAAAGCAAAAAATATGGCCTAATTGTGTCTGAACATGCCTTTCAGAAGCGTAATATTTTACACTGAAAACACGTGCTGCTATTTGATGAATGCATTTGCATTTTTCTTCCTAATGTGTAGCCGTGAGACTATTTCGGTATGTCTATAGTACTCAAGGTTGAGCATAAGAGGCGCAAGTAATCTGCTATTCCCTATTTTGATTCTTGCGGTGAATGTGTTACCATTTGTGTATTTCTATATATTATTTTAATAAAAAGTAACGTCAAAGATATTGGGGAAGGAAGTCTGTCGGGCTTTCGTCCAGGAGACCCCATTGCACCTACAACCTTGAAATTTGGTACAAAATTCCTTCGAACCCCCCGGGGGGGGGGTGCACGTGGCGGTTTTCATTTTAAATTTAGAATTAGTTTTTTTATAATGCAAATTACCTATCAAAGGGAATGAAAGATTTCCCACATCCCCTAACATTCTATGTCGTTTCCAAAGAGATTTTTTCTGACACAAATAATGTTTGTTCCATTTTTCTCAATGAATTAGAGCAGCATATAATTTTAACGGAAAATCCTAGGCTCAACTAAATTCAAGCCTTTAGCTAAAGAGCAAAATATATCACTTGGAGACCACGAGTTTTAAAGTGCCTCTTCAAACGTAGAAAACTGTGTTTTGCAATGCTCAGGAACCCCTTAGCACCTATAGCTTTGCAAGTTAGTACAAGTTAATTTAAAACCCGGACAATTAGTGCTTTTTGTTCCAAACAGAAATCGTAACGCGTTTTTTAATCTGATTCTTTCTAACTGACGATTTAAATCTTTACGAATCAAATACGATTGCGAAGAAATATCTTCTAGGGTTGGTGAGCGTTAACGAGCAGGGGGAAGGGGGGGAGGAGTGAGCCGCCTAGTTAAATAATAAAAAAAAACTTTGGACTATGTGTTTGTTTCGGATATTGAATTCAATGCCTTTTTAACAATGGGGTTGTTTCCTTCAGTCAAAAGTAGTACTTTTTGTCACTGGAATTGAGAGGATAAGCAAAAAAAATAACATGGACCAGAAAATGCTTTCACTTTCCCAACAGTTATTTTTTAATTAATTTTTTTAAATGTCTGATTTTTGAAACGAGGCGTGGTCTTGATGACGTCACAAATGATGCACTTTGCTGCATCTTTCTATCGCGATTCCACGTTATGATAATCGAGAAGCGAATTAAAATTGCGCTCTACGCTTGCTATCAACCCAATCGTTGCCAATACACGTGAGTAAAGATGCGAATTAAATACTTTGCCCAGTGAATGGCAACACTGAGTGGCATTTCATCATTTCTGATGTCATCGGCAGAAGCGTAAACAATGAAAGAGCACCGATTTAAGTTATTTTTTAAAAATATTAAACTTAAACAAATTATTTAAAAAATGGTCAGATCCTATGTTTTTAAGCATGCTTTTTCAGAAAAAAATACTTTTAAAATTTTGGAAACGACCCCATTCTGTAATTCAGAATTATTGGTTTTATCGGAAAGGCTTTTAGTTTCAGATTTAAAAGTGGAATGTCCCCTAGAATGAAGAATATTATTGTTCTTCGATTAATCAGTACATTTTTGTCATGTTTTGACAGGCTGAAACAGGGTTGAGTAATAGTTGGTGATTAGTTAATTTTAGTTTCAGATTTAAAGGTGGGAATATCCCCTAGAATGAAGAATATTATTGTTCTTCGATTAATCAGTACCTTTTTGTCATGTTTTGACAGGCTGAAACAGGGTTGAGTAATAGTTGGTGATTAGTTAATTTTAGTTTCAGATTTAAAAGTGGAATGTCCCCTAGAATGAAGAATATTATTGTTCTTCGATTAATCAGTACCTTTTTGTTATGTTTTGGCAGGCTGAAACAGGGATGAGTAATAGTTGGTGATTAGTTAATTTTAGTTTCAGATTTAAAGGTGGGAATATCCCCTAGAATGAAGAATATTATTATTCTTCGATTAATCAGTACATTTTTGTCATGTTTTGACAGGCTGAAACAGGGCTGAGTAATAGTTGGTGATTAGTTAATTTCAGATCATAAAATTGCATTTAGCCATTTCATTATATGCAAGAGACGAAAAAAGTACCCCAAAGCTTCAAAAGAGTCTCAAAGTTAAATTTTCTTTCTTCAGTGGAAAAATTGTCATTTATTGCATTTAAGTCAACTATTAAATTATATTTTGACCACTTTCATTTGCACTATCATTTTTAGGACAAAAATTTATTTAAGGTGTCTAAGGACCTTTAACCTTCAAAATTTTCGACTTTCTGGAAAAAATATATGTTAAGCCTAATTTAATTCTGAACAATTTGATACCTTATTTATTACGATACGCAAAATTTTTTCCAGTTATTTTAAAAATGCGTAAACTTTCCCCATAGAGATTTATGTTAACGGCAGCTGTTTAAGCCTTTTTTTCTCAGGTGCCGGTTTCTTGTTTTGCGTGGGTGATATCTCAGAAAGTTTCTTATATATTTCCGTAAAACTTTTCATGCATGTTTGTATGGTTTATTTTTATGATCTGAACCTAAATTTTAACTAAAAATGAAAGATATTATTTAAAATAAAAATATTTTTGCCCAAAATTTTGGAAACTTTTGATATTAACTTATAAAAATTTCAAAATAATAATAATAATAATAATATATTTGAAAAAATAAATAAATTTAGGTTCAAATCACAAAAGTAAACCAGACAAAGATGCATGAAAAGTTTTACGGATACATATAAGAAACTTTCTGAGATATCACGCACGCAAAACGAGAAACCGGCACCTGAGAAAAAGAGGCTTAAACAGCTGCTGTCAACATAAATCTTCTATGGGGAAAGTTAACGCACTTTTACGATAACTTGAAAAGTATTTTGCGTATGATAATAAATAAGGTATCAAATTATTCTGAATTAAATTATGCATGACATATATTTTTTCCCAGAAATTCGAACATTTTGAAGCTAAAGGTCCTTAGACCCCTCATTAGATTTAATTCTGTTTTGATATTTTTTCACAAAATGCAATTTCACTTAAAATAAAGCTTTGGACAGTTTCGGACACAAGGGTTTGGGACAGTACGAAACTTTGCCAACCTTGGCATAAAAGCTTAATTTCTAATTGATGAATAATTAATCAGAGAGGTATTTAGAAGGACGTTAGCTTTGATAATAAAATATTTTCTTTTCCAAAACGCATTAGCATATTAGAGGAGCTACTGAACTCGAAATAATTTCCAGATTATGAAGTAAAAACGTACACTGTATTCCAAAACTAAATATTTATACGTTGTTTTTTCTTTTAATAAATTAAATTCCGAAGGTATTTTTCTCCATATTATATTCGTCTGGAAACCCTCACTCCAGGTGTTAGCTATATTTTCGCCTAACTCCACTGCATAAAAGCGCACAAAAGACATTTGCACGACGGCGCCAATCAGGCTTGGCGCGTGCCTGCTTACATAAACATATACTAATGCACTTGCACTCCGCGGCACCTCTCACTTCTTCCTGAGGCACCCCAGGGTGCCGTGGGCCAGTTTGAGAACTCCTGCTTTTTAGAATAAAACTTGTGTTTAAACGTGAAAAGAGCAATTATTTTGCCATATTAACTTGGACAAAAAACGGACCGCCGAGTTCGTTCTCTTCTTAGAGCCGGTGATGTGGAATCGTAGCCTTACTTAGGTTACAGTGGACCCCACATATGGAGACTAGAATTGCGGAAGTATACCATTTGGAAGTAGTGCTGTTAACAAATAACATAGGTCCGCCCGACTGCACTTATGTCGACAAAAGTTAACTTCGTCTGTAGGAGGATACGAGGAGTAATGATTAGGGTTCCCAATCTTAAAGTAAGAAAAACAACGTTAAAAAAAGCAAATTGCCAATTACAGCAGACACGTGTTTCGGCGTTACAGGGAACGCCTTTTTCAATGCAAAAAGTAATGAGCTTATGGATGAAAAGACAAAAGCATCCGACATCTTTTGTCGGATGTCTTTTCAACCATAAGCTCATTACTTTTTGCATTGAAAAAGGCGTTCCCTGTAACGCCGAAACACGTGTCTGCTGTAATTGGCAATTTGTGCTTTTTTTAACGTTGTTTTTTCTTACTTTACTGTTCAGCACAAAGGTATTTATTTATCTTTTCCAATCTTAGTTTAGTCATGGCTTCCGTCTTAGTTAATGCTTGTCCCCCACCACACATCCCCAAATTGGGATTTTAATTAAGCGCTTTTTGCTTAGTTTTATCTTCTGGCTTAGTTTTCTTTTAAAATGCTTGTAAGAAAATGTTTTAAAAATTCTTTAAACAGAAAAAGCTTTTTTTTTTCAGTTTGCAAGCTTCCCGCAGGCCGAATAAAGTCTGTTGTGGGTCGGACATGGCCCGGGGGCCGTAGGTTAAACTGTCCTTGTGCAGATTAATGTGTGGCTGGTTGAAGATATCTGCACAAATTACCAAACCAGTTGCTTTCTCGGATGATTTTTCACCCTAAATCTTGCTTTTTGAGCAATCACGATTGCTTATTGCTTTCATTTGACTGTTTTTGGCATTACGCTGATTTTATTTTCCCACCAGCATCCTCTGCAGCACCTCCGTCGACCGGTCTCACGATGCTGCTCCTCTAGCGAAAACCGTCTCCAGGTTGCACCCATATCCTACCCTCACACGCATACATACACACACCTGCACACACCTGCAAAACACACATACATACACACACACCTGCAAACACACATACATACACACACACCTGCAAACACACATACATACACACACCTGCACACACTCATGCCTGCACACAGACGCAAACTCACATGCATACTTACACACACAAATACCCACACACTCATGCCTAGGCACAAACACACAGCCCAACATACACACACACACACACACACACACACACTCGTGATTGAGAAAAGCATAATTTGAATTCAAGAAGCCAAAATTCAAATTAATTTATCTTTTTTTTTTTTTTTTTTTTTTTTTGCATTCAAAAAGGAATTTCTTGTAACCTCGAAACACATGACTGCATGAATGTGCTAATTTGTGCTTAATATACGATGATTACTATTTTCAGCGCAAAAGTATCTATTCATTTCATTTCTGCGACTTATGTAATCAGTCTGTTAAAATCTAAAATAAGTCTATGCAAAATATTGTTCCAGGTAAAGCCATTCAATTCTTTTTCTTTCTTCATTTGACACCCTTTGCTCCTGTTCTGTTTAAGACGTTTAAACCTAAAACAGTGGAGCAGACAAAAAGTAGAAGTTTTTTAGACATAAATGTATTGTTTTATGAATATCTCTTGACAGTATTATTCTTACATCTTTAATGAAGTTATATTTTTGGAATATTTTCAGTTGAATTTGGGGGTGACGATGCTGATAAACCAAACCCACATCTAAAATTTCATCCCTCGTTCTAACTGGAAGCTCGAATTCTGGACAGAAGTGACTTTTGATCTTCTGTGGATCCTAATTATTTGTCTTCGGTATAGTTTAGAGAAACTTCATTTTAGCGATCCATTATGTTTTGAAATTTGAACAGATGTTGGAAGTACTATTCTACTTGTCACTGAAAGTGCACTTTTAATTCAGTAAAGAAGAGCACAAGTTTCTTTTCCAGAACACTCATAAACTAAAAGTGCGTAATTTACGGCAGTGTGATTATGTAAAAAAATGAGAGTGGTGAAGCGAAATGAAAAAAAAGGACCTGTTAACACAACAAATAATCCATATTTGAGTTTTATTACTACAATTATGGCAAGCGGTACAAGTGCGCAAATTACGAGTACCTACTTTGGAAGTTGCAGAACTGTTTAGGCAATTTTTAAGAAATAACAGTCATATATAGATTTATAAAATTAAACTTCTTTTGAAAACTGTAAAGTCCAATTAATTTTTCAAGCTGCTTTTAAAACAAAATTGGGGCAACTGGACCTTTATTTAGCGGGAGCTTTTGCAGGAAACTGGATTTATACTTCGAGCAGGACAGTATTGTGTTATATCATTTGCACTACTATGTATTTGTATTAAGTGTGAGATTTAGCTGGAAACTAGATACTAATTTAAACTTAGAGCAGAACAATTTGACTCATATCGTTTGCTATAGTGGACCGGTATTTATGGGGACTTCTGCTGAAAACTGGGTCCAAGTTCACACTTAGGGCAGAATAGTATTGTGTTATATTATTTGCTCAAGCAAACTTAAGGAGCACATGAATGAACACTCTAGCGAGAAACCATGTTCTTCCAAATGCTGTAAAAGACAGTTCGGTTCACTTCAAATGAAACAAAAAAATTGACATTGATGGAAGAAAAAAATTTTGTTTGAGCTTGATTGAAACAAAAGCATTTTCTCAAGAAACACGTCTGAGGATGGATTCTGCAAAAAACCTGTATTCTTGCGATCACTGCGGAAAACTATTTTCACAGTGATCAAACTTGAAAAGGCACGTGATGATTCATTCAAAAGAAAAGGATTATTCTTGCGATCACTGCGGAAAACCATTTTCACAGTGATCAAACTTGAAAAGGCACGTGAGGATTCATTCAAATAAAAAGGATTATTCTTGCGATCACTACGGAAAACCATTTTCACAGTGATCAAACTTGAAAAGGCACGTGAGGATTCATTCAAATGAAAAGGATTATTCTTGCGATCACTGCGGAAGGAAATTCTCTCGACATTCAAACTTGAAAAGTCACGTGACTATGTCAATTAATGAAAGGTCATATTCTTGCGATCAGTGTGACAAAAAATTCTCTCTGAAAGCACACTTGAAAACACATTTGAACATTCATGCAGAAGTAAAACCATATTCTTGCGATCACTGCGGAAAAAAATTCTCTCAGAGTTCAATTTTGAACAGGCACGTGAGGAATCATTTTAAGCCATATTATTGCGATCACTGCGGAAAAACATTTTCTCACAATTCAAACTTGAAAAGACACTTGTATATTCATGCAAATGAAAAGCCCTATTCTTGCGATCACTGCGGAAGAAAATTCTCTCAGAGATCAAACTTGAATAGGCACGTGAAGATTCATTTAAATAAAAAGCCATATTCTTGCGATCACTGTGGAAGAAAATTCTCTCAGAATTCATACTTGAAAACACACGTGAAGATTCATTTTAATGAAAAGGCATATTCTTGCGATGACTGCGGGAGAAAATTCTCTCAGAATTCACACTTGAAAACGCACTTGAGGGCGGTGCACGCTAAAGAGAAGCCATATTCTTGCGATCAGTGTGGAAGAGCATTTTCCGTGAATTCAAACTTGAGAAGACATTTTAGTGTACATATTAAAGAAAAGAAGAATTGACTTTTTTGTGCTTGTCGGATATGGAAACTCATTTGTGGATACATATTAATGAAAACAGTCTTGTTGTTCTTGTAAAAAAACTTTGAAATTTTAAGATTAGAGAACTAATTCAGCAGACAAAAAAAAAAAAAATAATTTAAATTTTAACCTCTTAATTTCAAATTATGTTTTTCGCAATCACGAGTGTGTGTGTGTGTGTATGTAGGCGTGTGTGTTTATGTGTGTGTCGGGGGTATGTGTGTTTCTGTGTAGGGGGTATGTGTATGTGCGTGTAGGCATGTGTGTTTGTGTCTGTGTGCAGGTATGAGTGTGTGGGTAGTTGTGTGTATGAGTGTTTGTGTGTGGGGGGGGAATGTGTATGTGTGTATAGGCATATGTGATTGTGTCTGTATGCAAGCATGAGTGTGTGTGTATGTGTGTGTTTGAGTGTGTGTATGTGTTTGTGTATATGTGTGTAGGTGTGTGTTTGTGTGTGTGTACGTGCGTGTACGTATGCGTGTAAATGTAGGATATTGACGCAACCTAGAGACGGTTTTTGCTAGAGGAGCAGCATCGTGAGGCGGGCCGGTCGACGGTAATGCTGCAGAGGGTGCTGGCGGGAAAATAAAATCATAGGACATCAAAAATATCAAATAAAAGCAATAAGCAATCGTGATTGCTCAAAAAAAAAAAAAAAAAAAATGCTGCAATTATTGTAAAAAGACCTTTTTTTAAGACTTAAAAAAAATTTGAAAAATAACGATTTGTTCTTGTTGTTGATACAAATAATTATTTTCGAAATACAAGAAACCTTCTTAGTGAGCTGATATTTTTCATACATTATGATTCCTTATATTCGAGTGTATCACAAGTAAAATCCATAGTTTGAAATTTCGTAAATCAAGCACAAAAATGTCTTATTTGTGTAAATGAATACTTGAAAAACAATGATTTGTTCTTGTTGTAAATACAAACAATTATTTTTTCAATACAAAAAAAAAAAAAAAAAAATTAGAAAGTTGATAATTTTTATGCATAATGGTTCCTTACATTCGAGTGTATCACAATTAAAATCCTAAGCTTCAAATTTCGTAAATCAAGCGCAAATACAGTGGACTCCCTCTATTATAAACACTCAAGAGACCGAACTAAGGTGTTCAGTGTACTAATCGGTATCTTAAATTGAAATTGTAGGTAAAAATCTTACCATTTGCCGATTCTTTTTGGGCGTTTGCATCTTTAACTGCATAGAGAATTATTGAAATTGACTAAAGAAAATGCACAATGCTATCTAAACGAAAAACTCAATATATTAAGAAATATTTATAACTTCAAATAACAAACTTTACAAATCGGGACTGAATAAAAATCATTTTCGGTGTTCCATCGATTCTATTTATTTTTATCTCTCGCTCAGTTCACTTCAGATCCGAAAGCGGTGGGCGAAAGGAAAAGTTCAAGGCTAACCTTGATCAGATGCGACATTCAGATTATGGAGATGTTCACTATACAGGAAGGCTGGATAATACATGTACATGTATTTTATTGCGCTACTGGACTATGTTCAGTACCTTTTCTATAGTGAACAATACCAGTTACTGAAATAGAGGTGCTGAATTTCTGATTGGTAACTAGTGCAATGTCTAATTTTACTAAGTAGAACCTAAACTCTTGCATTTATTTATTTATATTTTGATTCAAAGAGTCTTACATAACATTCAAGAATAAAATATTACAGTACAGTTATCGGTATAATACCTGCAAAAAAATGAGCAATTTTAAATCTGTTTTTCGATTCGATCGATTCCGAGTCACAACCGACTACAACTGTATGTCGAGGCTGCATACTAAGTGCCTTGCCTCCATTATTTTTTATACCGATAGATGGCAGCACCATCATCGGATCGGACAGTTAATGAGAATTTAGAACTAGACCAGGAGCTAATAGCTACCTGGTGCTAGCACCCCCAGAGGTATCGTTTCACTTGGAGGACATTGAGACCACGAGCATATTTAACGTCGCCCAGTCCCCTTTAATGACGACGGTGGGTCTTCGACCATCGAGGTTCGAACCCAGGACCCTCCGGCCCCGAATCCGACACTCTACCGATCGGGCTACCACGGCTCATTTCCCCACTTCCCTTCTAATTTTTCCCCCCAAAAGCGATGTTTTCTTTAAAAATTCCCCAAATTCAAAAATTATTTTCCCTCGAATATTTTCTTAAAATGAATCGACTTTCTATGATATTTTTTTTCTCTTAAAATCCCCCCCCCCCCCCCAAATAATCTGATTTTCTTCTAAAATTCCCCTTTTTCATTTTTTTTTCACTTTTTTGAGCAATCACGATTGTTTATTGCTTTCATTTGACTGTTTTGATGTCTATCCCGCCAGCACCCTCTGCAGCATCACCGTCGACCGGCTCCTTACGATGCTGCTCCTGTAGCGAAAGCCGTCCCCAGGTTGCATCCATATCCTTCACACACGCGCATACATACACAACTACACACACACGCACACACACACACATACACACACCTACACATACACACACAAACACCTACACACACAAACACATACACACCTACAAACAAATACACACACAAATGCATACACACCTACACATACACACACAAACACATACACACCTACAAACAAATACACACACAAATGCATACACACCTACACATACACACCTATACATACACACACACAACTACCCACACACTCATGCCTGCACACAGCCATAAACACATATGCCTACACACACATACACATTCCCCCCTCCCCACACAAACACTCACACACACAACTACCCACACACTCATACCTGCACACAGACATAAACACACATGCCTACACACATACACATACCCCCCTCCCACACACACATAAACACACACGCCTACATACACACACACTCGTGATTGCGAAAAAACATAATGTGAATTCAAAAGGTCAAAATTCAAATTAATTTTCTTTTTTTTTCTTTTCTTTCTTTTTCTTTCTTTTTTTTGTGCAAAAGCAAAATTATTTTGACTGTTTGACTATTTGTACAAGATGTCGCATCCGTCCCCATTGTTTATAACAGCACCTACGAAAAGAAATGATGCAAAGCGAAATCAATATTTTTTGTGATTTAAAAATTAAATTTTAAATTAAATGTACAATGAAACTTGGATCGTTTTTTTTTCTCAACAGGATTTAAATTTTATTTTAAACGTTGAACATGTTATGTTTCACTCAACACTACAGGGTGTCTCAAAAGGTCGTTTACAAACTTAACATGCCGGTCTGTCATATTATGATGAACAAGATTTACATAGGAACATGTGTTCGCAAACGCAATGCTGGCGCACTCCATGCACACAAAGTCAGACACTAACGGATGCACAACATGTCACCTATCTATTGTACAAAGACGGTTTTATACAACATTTTAGTCTTTTAGGAAAGCTTAAAGCAGTTGCTAAAATTTGAGTCCTGCCAGCTCTCATAATCACGTTGCAACGACAACGCAGCGATCAGAGAAATCTTGTCAGAATGGATCGTTATGACGACGGTCGGTACTTCGTTCGTTGCGACGGTGTCTGACAGTTAAAGGCAGCAAGTTTCAACAACAGCTATAAGCCTTCCTTGAAAACTAAAATGTTGTGTAAAATCGTCTTTGTGTAATAAATATGCGACATGTTCTGCATCCGTTAGTGCCTGACTTGGTGTGCGTAGTGCGCCAGCATTGGGCTTGCGAACGTATGTTACTATGTAAATCTTGTTCATCATGATATGGCAGACCAGCATGCTAAGTTTGTAAACGACCTTTTGGGACACCCTGTATATGCTCTCTCTCTCTCTCTCTACAGTGAGACAAAATTTTACGTTTTTAATTTTTATACTACGCATCTCCAAAACTTTAAACAGAAATGAACTTTTTTGTGTTTCAAAAGTTTGTATACTTAAGCTGCATTACAAATACACCTTAAAATTTTTCTTATAGAATTAAAGTTTTCTAGTTTCTTGACTTTTATATATTTTTCGTTCCACTGTGCCCCACCCTCCCCTACGTTGATTTATTGTTCCTTTGTTGAATTGAGGTGTTTATTCATTTTATCTTTTCGACTAAATTGGTCTGTCTGTTAAAATCTAAAATAAATATTTGCAAAATTGTTCCGGATAAAGTCATTCATTTATTTTCGTTCTTTATTTGACTCCACTTGCTTTTGAAATTATTTTAGGAAAATAAGCCTAAAACAGATGAATTTCATTATAAATGTATTTTTTTAAATGCTTAATAAATACCTTTTGACAGTATTAACATTAACATTTTTAATGAAGTTATATTTTTGGAATATTTTCAGTTGTAACTTTGGAGTGACGACACCGATAAGCCTAACCCACATCTAAACTTTCACACCTTGCTCCAACTGGAAGCTCGCAATCTGGACAGAAGTAACTTTTTATCTTCTGCGATTCCTAAGAATTCGCATCAGTTTAGAGAAATATGGTTTTTGCGATCCATTATGTTTTGAAATTTGAACACATGTTGGGAGTACTATTCTACTTGTTACTGAAAGTGCACTTTTAGTTCGGTAAAGAAGAGCACTAGTTTCATTTCCAGAGCACTCGTAAACTAAAAGTGCGTAATTTACGGCAGTGTGATTATGTAGAAACAAGAGAGTGGGGATACGAAGTGAAAAATCGACGCGTTAACACCACAAATAATCCACATTTGAATTTTATTACTACGATTATGGCAAGCGGTACCAGTGTGAAAATTACGAGTAACTACTTCGGAAGTTGCAGAACAGTTTAGGCAATTTTAGAGAAATAACAGTAGTATACAGAGTTATAAAATTAAACCCAAAGTTCAATTAATTCTTCAAGCTTCTTTGAAAACAAAATTGGTTTCACTGGAACTTTATTTAGTGGGAGCTTTTACTGAAAACTGAATTTATACTTCGAGCTGAACAGTATTGTGTTATATCATTTGCACTACTATGGATTTGTATTTAGTGTGAGATTTAGATGGAAACTAGATACTAATTTAAACTTAGAACTGAATAATTTGTCTCATATCGTTTGCTCTAGTGGACCGGCATTTATTAAGAACTTTTGCTGAAAACTGGATCCAAGTTCACACTTAGGGCAGAACAGTATTGTGTTATATTATTTGCTCAAGCACTTAAGGAGCATATGAATAAATACACTAGCGAAAAGCCATGGTCTTCTAAATGCTGTAAAAAAACATTTCGGATCACTTCAAATTAAAAAAAATCGACAATGATTGAAGAAAAATATAATTTGTTTGAGATTGATTAAAACAAAGGCATTTTCTCAAGAAACACGTCTGACGATGCAGTCTGCAAAAAATTTGCATTCTTGCGATCACTGCGGAAAAACATTTTCTCAGAAATCAAACTTGATAAAACATTTAAAGATTCATAATTATGAAAAGACATATTCTTGCGATCACTGCGGAAGAAAATTCTCTGAGAGTTCAATTTTGAGCAGGCACGTGAGGAATCATTTTAAGCCATATTATTGCGATCACTGCGGAAAAAATTTTTTCTCATAAGGCAAACTTGAAAAAACACTTGTATATTCATTCAAAAGAAAAGCCCTATCCTTGCGATCACTGCGGAAGAAAATTCTCTCAGAGATCAAACTTGAATAGGCACGTGAAGATTCATTTAAATAAAAGGCCATATTCTTGCGATCACTGTGGAAGAAAATTCTCTCAGAATTCATACTTGAAAACACACGTGAAGATTCATTTTAATGAAAAGCCATATTCTTGCGATTACTGCGGAAGAAAATTCTCTCGGAGTTCAAACTTGAGCAGCACGTGAAGATTCATTTTAATGAAAAGCCATATTCTTGCGATCACTGTGGAAAAACATTCTCTCATAATTCTGCCTTGAAAAGACACGTGAGAATACATTTAAATGAAAAGCCATATTCTTGTGATCACTGCGGAAGAAAATTCTCTCAGAGATCAAACTTGAATAGTCACATGAAGATTCATTCTGATGAAAAGCCATATTCTTGCGATCACTGCGAAAGAAAATTCTCTCAGAGTTCAATTTTGATGAGGCACGTACAGATTCATTCTAATGAAAAGCCATATTCTTGCGATCACTGCGGAAGAAAATTCTCTCATAATTCAGACTTGAAAAGGCACGTGAGGATTCATTCAAATGAAAAGCCCTATTCTTGCGATCACTGCGGAAGAAGATTCTCTCATAATTCAGACTTGAAAAGGCACGTGAGGATTCATTCAAATGAAAAGCCCTATTCTTGCGATCACTGCGGAAGAAGATTCTCTCAGAGATCAAACTTGAATAGGCACGTAAAGATTCATTTTAATGAAAAGTCATATTCTTGCGATCACTGTGGAAGAAAATTCTCTCAGAATTCACACTTGAAAAAGCACTTAAGTATGGTGCACGCTTAAGAGAATACGTATTCTTGCGATCAGTGTGGAAGAATCTTTTCTGCGAATTCAAGCTGGAGAAAACTTGTTAGTGTATAGTCCGTTTTTCAGCAGTTGAGACTTGGCCACGCCCCCAACACTTGGTATCGGAAGATTCTATATGCGTCTTTTGGGGATGAGGCTTCAGACCAACACTGAGAAAGGTTGCCAGTTGGCCATCGTTATCGCAATGGAAGAAGACGAGTGTTCTATAATTTTCTAAGAAATCACCTCCCACCTTCTCTCTCGAAGAAAAGGTGTGCTACATTTGTTAAGATTTGCAGTGTATTTCTTTACGTTTCGGGTTAATTTATCATTGATTTTGCAAAGGAAATCCTAAACTTTCTGTTTTTCACACTAACTAAACATTTTCTGCAAACACGGTGAACAGTTACAGGTGAAATTGGAACGAAAATGTTTCATTCTATTATGCTGAAACTTTCACAGAACTCAAACGTGGGTTTTAACGCATTTTCTAATTATAAATCTCTGATTGCATTTTGTTAACTTTGTTGGTCAACCATTTCTCACCTTATTTTCGATCCAATTTTCTTCTTTAAAGCGTTTTTTTAAGTATTACACAGTAGTATGGGATAAATGAACTACTTTTGCAATATTTCGAACTGTTTTACTTCGCATATAATGAAGAATTAATACATTTTCGAATTGCGTTTGTTGTTACTTTGCGAATTCGGCCCATTTTGAAAATAATACGTAGAATTTGTGAAATAAACAAGCAAAAATTAATACCAAACAATCTTTTAACCACTGCATTGAAAAAATAATTAAAAAAAAAGAAAACTACAGACGACAACTTTAATTTCGAAATTTTCTGAAAATATTTCTATGTCACCTCGTTTTTGGCCCATTTCAAACAGTCAATATTTTGTAAAAAATGTTGGGTTGATGTAATATAGAGACAGTATAAAAAAGTATTTAACTACTATTTCAATTTCTAGGCACTTCGTTTTTAAATACACACATTTAAAGCGTACGAATAATTTTGGAAGGTAAATTGAGTAGGTAAGTTGCACTCTTTGTGCCACATTTCAATACTTTAGTACTATATTTTTTTTTTTTCAATGTAACTTTTATTCTTCAGAAATGAAAAAAGGAACAAAACAAAAGTTTAAGCTTTTCACATGAAAATATGGTTATCTACAGAATAATGGAATAAGTGCCTGAAACAACGTTTTATGTTACTGTTTTGACCTATTTATTTTTGTAAATACGAAAAAATGTATATATTTCTTTTTTAAGTTTTTGCGATTACTCTAAAAGTAATTCAGTTATTCCAGTACTTTTACGGGACAGCGTTACGTGTGGGGATCATAAAAAAGGCAAAAATTTGTTGCCCGTATTCTAATACAGCTCTGAACAAGGACGAATATAAGGGAGGGGCGATGGGGGCGATCGCCCCTTCCTTGAGTCGAGATGCAGAACTCTTCCACGGCATATTTTTGATACTGAAGTTGAAAATTGTTTTAACCTATCTTCAATAGTTTGACGAAGCTCTTGCTGTCTGGAAAATGAAATTTTTTCACATATCTTAACACTTTACAGACAAGGATCCAAATTTTATACAGGAAGTATTTCACAGTTCCAAAAAATCAATTTTAGACGATTTTAATGATATTAAATAGGTTTATAGGGTTCAAGGGCTCTTTTCAGGAAAGTTTCGAAAATTGAAGTCCCCCCCCCCAAAAAAAAAAAAAGAGAAACTATTATGAGACACCTTTGATGGCGTTAAGGTAAGGGATGTGGTTTGGTACACTCCTCTGCAATTTTGTAGAAAAAAAGTCCAACCCCGCCCCCTCCCAAAATAACTGAAATGAGACGATCTTTCATGGTGTTTGGAAGGGGGGAGGGAGTGGAGGTTTGCGAATTTATAAAAGGGAAAAAGTGTGAAATCAATCGCCCCGTCCTTGACTCTGAATGTAAAAGGCGTAATTTTTAGCAAGAAACGTTGCTATAGTCGACCTATTCAGTTGTTCACCGTATCGCACATTGCTCCCCCCCCCCCCCCCCCCACCATTTAGGTGAGCTAACTTTGCGATTTTTGTGTCGAGAAAGAGCATTAAATTTAGAATTTAAATCAGTAGCGGGTGCGGTTTTCCAAATTTTGAATTATGTTACTTTCCTTGCCGGGGTGCAATATGATTCTTTGTTAAAAACATACATGATCATAAACAAATTGCGACTAGAGCTATCCAGGGGGAGGGGGGGAGCCGGTCTTTTCCCTTAAAACAATTGTTAGTGCGATTTTGGTGACTTAGAGCAAATCTAAGGAGCCATTCGCAAATGATGTTACGCTTGAAAGGGGTAGGGAGGAAGGGTTTATGAACTTCTGATGGTTAGTTTCAAGGGGGAAGGAGGGGATTACAAGAAATGTGACTTCACACATTTTGGTTCAAATAAAAGCGTTCGTTATAGCAATATGTTCATCGAATATTGCGTGAGATGTGTCGAGGGGAGAGGGTAAGGTGAAGTGTAACATCCTTTATGGACAATCCGTGTGGACGTTAAGCTACTGTTGCACTGAAGTGTTATAACTAACTTCGTTTCTGCCCCCCCCCCATAGAAACGAAGTTAATTAGCCCCCCCCCCCGCGCTGGCAAATACTCGCCCTGGGGGGTACTCGTCATCTCTTAAGACGGCCCTACCGATGAACCTATAATTTTAAAACAGTATTCCAACCAAAGTCACTTTTTTATAAAGCACTGAAAATTATTACATATTTCTAAACATTAACATTCATGCAATACATAGAGAAATAATCTTGATTTTAATAGTCAATTGCATTAATATATTTCAGATTGATTTTTTTTCTCATTTAATTTTTTTTCTCACATGTAAATCCTTTCTGGAACAACTGGCCAGTCCCCGCCTTTGGTTCAACCAGTTTTTTTTTTTTTTTTTGGGGGGGGGGGGGGCAACTTTTGTTCGAATAATGTTTTCAGCATTTTTTAAAAATAACTGCTACTGTAGATCTACTGATTGTATATGAACTCTATATGATCTGAAATTTTGTACAATCCATATAGAAGCATCAAAGACCCAGCCCCTGAGAGCTTCTGAGTCATCCCCCCCCCCTCAAGAAAAGAGAGAGGGAGATGGAGAGAGATATACTAAGTCTTCAACAAGAACGCAACTCTTGAGCATTTCAATGCCACAATCTGTGTGGCAATGAAATTTTTCTGCCCCCCCCCCCCTTTTTTATCAGCGCACTTGCAATTTCGAATATAGGACGTAAGTGTTTAAAAGGATATAGTTCAAAATTCAGAAAGCCTATCCTTAATAGAAATGTTTCATTTAGAAAACAAAACACCTTATTTTTTTTGTAAATACAATATTTATAGTTCTGAAATTTTCAGTTTAAAAGGTAAAGATTCCCCGTAGACGACAATTACGCGAAGCTAGAATCGAAAGGAAAGAACACAAAGACATTTTCGCAAATTTAAATGCCCGCCAAAGTTAGGGTTGTCTCAATTGCAAGCGGTAGCGATCACCCCCGCGCTAAAATTAGCTCTGCTTTCGGGAAGGCGTGCCGAAGTGTCTTCTCCTCATGAATGCACTATACATGCTAAAGAAAAGCCGTTATGTTGTATACATTGTAAATTGACTCTTTTGTGCTTTCGGATACAGAAAGTCATTTGAGGAAAAGAATCGTTTTATTGTTGTAAAAAGACTTTGACATTTTAAGATTAAAGAACTAGTTCAGCATACAAAAAAAAAAAAATAAATAAATAAATAAATAAATAAATAAATAAAAATAAAAAAAATTAATTTGAATTTTGTCATTTTGAATTCAAATTATGTTTTTCGCAATCACGAGTGTGTGTATGTAGGCGTGTGTGTTGGGTATGTGTGTTTGTCTGTAGGGGTATGTGTATGTGTGTGTAGGCATGTGTGTTTGTGTCTGTGTGTGTAGGCATGTGTGTTTGTGTCTGTGTGCAAGCATGAGTGTGTGGGTAGTTGTGTGTATGTGTGTAGGTGTGTGGGGAGGGGGTATGTGTATGTGTGTGCAGGTATATGTGTTTGTGTCTGTGTGCAGTTAAGAGTGTGTGGGTAGTTGTGTGCATGTGAGTGTGTAGGTGTATGTGTATAGGTGTGTGTGTGTGTTTGTATGTGTTTGTGTAGGTGTATGTATGTGTGTATGTGAGTAGGTGTATATATGTGTGTGTGTAGGTGCATGTATATATGTGTGTGTAGGTGCATGTATTTATGCGTGTAAGTGTAGGATATTGACGCAACCTGGAGACGGTTTTCGCTAGAGGTGCAGCATCGTGAGAAGCCGGTCGACGGTGGTGCTGCAGAGGGTGCTGGTGGGAAAATAAAATGATAGGACATCAAAACAGTCAAGTGAGAACAATAAGCAGGCGTGATTGCTCAAAAAAAAAGAAAGAAAAGAAAAATGTTGCAATTATTGTGAAAAGACATTTTCTAACACTTGAAAAACAACGATTTGTTTTTGCTGTGAATACAAATAATTATTTTCGGAGTACAAAACATATTTTTGAAAGTTGGTATACTTCGTACGTTATGGTTCCTTATATTCGAGTGTTTCACAACTAAGATCCAAAGGTTGAAATTTTGTAAATCAAGTGTAAATATATATTCTGCGTAAGAATGTCCAACTTGTGCAAATGGATTGAAGAGGATTTTCGCCCCTTCTTCTTTGTCACATTTCCCATGTATCAACTTCTGGAGAGGGAGAGAACTGAAGAGACTACGTTCATTCACAACACACACAAACTAATTTATTTTCTATATACGGAAACAGTATACATGATGGGCAGCCAATTTGCCCTTTATCCCGAATAGCGGTCAAGAGATATCCATAAATTTATCCCGCTATTCGGTCAGGAGATTTTTTTTTTGGCAGTCATTCCTTCATAGCTGCCTATAGCCCAACTCAGGCGCTCTCATGCATCTGCGCAGAAGGCAATCGCGTAAAGCCCCATTGCGCAATTATGGAGATCCCGAGTTATTAATCTTGGGATCCCTGTCAAGTTTTACGCAATGTAACCACGTGGAGCACATAATTTCTTACATGGATTGAGCGATATCCGAATGAACGGTATAACGAGGGGTTACTGAAATTGCTCTCTACATGCTGTTTCACGTTTCATTTTTATTCTCTGTTTTGTAAAACAATGAATTAGTTTTCTGAAGTATGTTTGTTTCACAGCTTTGTATTTTTCAATTTGTGAATCTTTACTAATAATAAAGCTGAAAGTCTCTCTGTCTCTCAGGATCTCTGTCTGTCCGGATCTCTGTGGCGCGCATAGCGCCAAGACCGTTCGGCCGATTTTCATGAAATTTGGCACAAAGTTAGTTTGTAGCATGGGATTGTGCACCTCGAAGCGATTTTTCGAAAATTCGATGTGGTTCTTTTTCTATTCCAATTTTAAGAACAAAATTATCATAAGACGGACGAGTAAATTACGAAATTATCATAACGTGGAGCCGTAACATGGGCACAAGCCAATTGGCGAGATACGAAATTATTATAACGTGGAACCGTAACATGGGTGCAAGCCAATTGGCGAGAAAATTCACCGTACATTATTTGTAAATATACAGGCGAACCAAAAGACCTTTTAATTTTTTCTATAACGGGCGAAGCCGTGCGGGTACCACTGATGATTAATAAATAATCTCAGTTGTTGAAATACCGACTGCTGCTTTACATACGCATCCGTGATCAATGATCATCCAAAAACGTGGGGACAAATTTTGAAGGGGAAAAGAGGGGACGATAGCAAACAAGAATCCTGTAGGAAAAAACTGTCGCAACCAGTGGCTGCGATTCGGGGGGGGGGGGGAGGGAGGTAACCGCCCTCGCACTTTTTATGGTTCATTTATTTATTTTATTTTCCAATTTAGGAATCAAAACTAGAAATTATTTATTAAAAAGCAGAAGGTTCAAAATCTTTAAATCATAATTATTTGTTTTACTTTGTGTATCTGTTTACGAAACATTACTTAGCACAAATCAGTAACTTTTAGTTTATGTATTTATGGTTTCGATATTAGTAAATCAATTGTTTAACTAAAACAAACCATACTTGTTTGATGAAATGATTACCGAATGTCTGTGACATCTCATAATACTTTTGGGTAAATAATCTAAGTCTAACTCATGTCGAAGCTCCCCCCCTTTCAGTCCCAATCACCTCTGGCTCGCAACTAGTGATGTGTCGGATCGTTAAAGAAGTAGATCCGCGGATACGGATACAGATTCGGATCATTAGAGTCTAGATCCGCGGATACGGATACGGAGCTTAAAATTTGTTTACCCAATTCAACTATCCAAGTGTAAAATTCGTAATTTAAGATATTCCAGTAAGGGTAACGGCACTGTTTCTTCAAAGAACATGACTTGTCATAACATGAAACTTTTTGAAGCTTGAGGGTATACGCTATATGTCTAAAGAATATTTAAGTGTACACGGCTTTATGGGAACATCCCTGGCACCAACTTCTCTTTAATTTTCAAAAAATGTGGCGTACGTCCACTTTCGGATCACTTTGTACAACATTTATTTAGTAAAATATTTACATGAAACGAGTCACTTCCCTAGTAACACAATTGGTTGGGTGATGGTTGGTCAACGGTGGATCTTATGATTGTTTAACGGTAGGCAATGTCCGCTTTGACAACCGTTGCCCAACCGACCATTTGTCAATGAATGGCCCAACGATGGCCCATCGAAAATACTCAGTTGACCCAACGATGCCGAGACCATTGAGAAGGAATACTAATGGAGGGGAGCCATAGTAAATGTCTCAGTGAAATAAGCTTGGGACCCAATGTTTCATAGGTCAGGTGACTTGTTTGGTTGGGAAGGTTGTCGCGTTTTGGCACGCAATCGCTCTTTTGGCATTAAATATTTTTCAGACGACGCGACGGCGCTTATTATGAAGTCGGGGCTACAAATCAGAACAACTCTGGCTCCAACCACTCCAACTCCTTTACCGCCTAATAATAAATAAATAAATAACGGATACAAATACAGGCCTATTATTCAAATTCCCTCTCCCCTTTTCTTTCCGGATTTTAAAATATAATGTAATTGCATTTTTCACCTATTTTGATGTTTATTCCCTAAAATGACGGGCATGTACAAATAGTTTAAAGTGTTCTGTTATTGACTGAAAATTTATGGATTCATATGTATTGTAATCAGTGTTTTGAAATGATTTCATACGCAGGCATACTAGTATTTAAATTGGAAGCATAAAAATAGCAAATCTTTATTCTCGCGCATCTGCTGTTCACAGGAGCTTGGCGAGAGGATACTCGCCAACAAAGCTAATATACACAAAATGCTTAAGAGCCGTTAAAATAATAACTAGTTAAGTAAAAAGTGTTTTTATTAAACTAAAATGTTATTTGCACTCAAGATATACAATGTTTTATAACTTTTATTGGTAAAATAAGTACAAAAATTTAAAAATTATAGGCAACTGTGGAATATGTACTCGTTGAATGCATATAAATGTTATTTTTTCTTTATTTAGAAGTAAAAAAACATTCGTACATGCTAGGGAAAAAGTACTGGACCTCCTGGTGTGGCTTTTTCCTCACAGTTTACAATGCCAGAATACTGCACTATTACTATAAATCTAATTTTTCCCTTCTACAGTTAAAGGTTGTTATCATGCATGGCTTCAGCTAATGAAAACTTCTTCAGCGGTTACGGTCAACTCGAAATTGCTCCCCAGGTCACATGGTACTGTTGCCATATCGGAATAGTAGGGTTGCACTCTCTCGATCTATTCCTTCTCAATGGCCGCGACACTGTAGGGCTGTCGTTGCCGATCCACCCTTCCGGTTTCTACCGTTAGCCACAGTTGGCCAACCATCTCCCCACCATGAGTGGTTGTGTTGCTTATGTAGCTGATATCTTTATGATCGTCAATTAATCAATAAATATAGTTAGTACGGATGACCCACGGCAAGTAAGGCAGTATTTTGGTCATGACTGTATAGCTCTTTGGCATCGAGCACTGGCCGTTGACGCCAAAACTGACGATTCCTTCCAAAGTGTAATGTTCCATAACCTCATCGTAGAACACCATGGGGGATCCGCTGTCCCCGGAACAGGCGCTCATCCCTCCCTCGTCCCGTCCAGCGCAGTACATGTTGGAAGTGATGGGGAAGTTCTTCCCTTGGCTGCGGTAAGCTTTCATGCAGTAGTCGCCCGGAAGGACGGGTAAGTAAGCCATGAAAAGGGAGTCGGAGGGCATGTCCTTTTCATTAAGTCCCCAGCCAGTCACCTTAGGAAAAATTAAATAAATAAAAGGAAAATAATTTATGAAACTAAATACAGCACATTATGGAAAATACTGCAAAAAAGACGATCATTTTTTAAGTTCAGATAATACTAGCAAAAATAAGAGTAACAATAAATAAATTAATAAATAAAATTAATTAATGAATAAAATTTTAAATCAAGAATAAATAAAATAAAATGGGCGACTCTCGAAAAAAATTGCCCCGTAACGCTAAGCTTTTTATTTTATTCAAGTAACTATTAATTAAGTATGGCATTAACTGTTATGCTTTGGTAGTATAATGAAGCATGTGTTCCCCAACAGCATTATTTTTTGAAGGCTTTGCTTAGCTGAAAAAAATTAAAAAACTTAGCGTTACGCACGGGACATTTTTTCGAGAACCGCCCAAATAATAATTTATATGTGCAGTATATTTTTATGTGCTGTATATAGTTTTATAAATTATTTTCTTTTTATTATCTGGGGATTGCCGAAAAATTCACTCAACTGTTCCAAATAGAGATAAAATTCAACACGTACTATGTTTATATTTGGGTTGTATCCGTGAAGGTGGTTTTGGTCAATTCTTATTGGCTAGTGCAACGGTCTAAATTGCTGAAACTTAGTTAAATACGTACTTTAACCCCCACCACGATAAAGCGAGAAAGATTCTAAGAATTTCTAATGCTCTAGGCATTTATTAACAAAAACTCACTAACGTGCACCTTTATTCTAGTAGCACAAAAAAGCCTGAATGAACAAACCACTTGAGCGAGGTTTTATCATAGAATGAATTTTATTCTTGGAATCGCAGATTAAATGTCCTTTTTCTTTAATTTAAAGGAAAAACAGTTCCGGTACATTAGCAGAAATGCTAAACTTTCTAATGGGATAGCGTCAGAGGCATTACCTTCACCAGAATCCCCAGTCTTTCACGTAGCACCACCATCGGCGGATGCTATCACCATTAAGGTTTTTGACTCCCAGCTTCTCCACCAGATGGTGGCACTTGATCTCTGTTCGATACGAAACTGTACTAGGAATTAAAATTTTGTCAAGAGCACTCCAAGCCAAACGAGTTGTCGAGGGATCCTTTACACACCACATAATCATATGACATGGACACCGTTGATTTTCTACAGCGTCTACTATATCTACTACATATTTTTCTACATTTTGAAAATCCATCATAGACTGGAGCCAAGTTAAAAAATGCTAAGCTTATATAATTGATATAAATTACTTACATAGAGAATAGAAGGCATCTTTACTAATAATAAAGCTGAAAATCTGTGTCTTCTGGATCTCTGTCTGGATGTCTGTGACGCGCATAGCGCATAAACCGTTGGGCCGATTTTCATGAAATTCGGCACAAAATTAGTTCGTAGCATAGGGGGTGAGCCCCTTTAAGCGATTTTTCGAAAATTCGATTTTGTTCTATTTCTATTCCAATTTTAAGAACATTTTACCGAGGAAATTATCATAACGTGGACGAACAAATCACCATAACGTGAACTGGCCAATTATGTAACGTGGAACATGGGCGAGCAAATGAACATAGCTAATTGGCGAGAAATTCATCATCCATTATTTGTAAACATACAGGCGAACCAAATGTCCTTTTAATTTTCTACTGCGGGCAAAGCCGTGCGGGTACCACTAGTATAAAATATAATGTAGCGTTTTATTTCTAGCACTCCTTAACGACCCTTTACCCCCAACTGCTCCTATACTTACGATGCCTTCTTTCCCTCTCCTGATGTTATTCGCCGTCGACTCCGGGGTGGGCAGACAGATGGGCTGGATGCGCGAAGTGTACCGAATCTCGGGCCAGAAGCACACCAGGGCGATGTCGGAGTCGAACGTCGACCCGTTGTAGCTCGGATGGATGGTCACCGTCAAGTTCTAAGAAAGGAATAAGTATTTGAATATACACAAAATAACGACATTCTATCAATAATTAACTTTTATCTGATAAAATATACTGACTTGCCAACCGGGGGGGGGGGGGGGGTTTGTATTGTATTTTTTATACTATAAAATGTTTCAATACGAGTTATTGTGTGTGTGTGTGTGTGTGTGTTTTCTGGAGTCAAACAGTCGAATTATTGTTGTGTGTGAAATAGTTATTACTTGTGTAAAATTAATTTGTAAATATTACTGTTTAATACATATTTGTGTTTGTACTCCTTATTAAACCAATTAAATAACACTGCGGACAGTGCCTTTGGGGCTCTTTAGTGTTGAATTTACTACGAACTCATGTTGAATCATGTCAAGATTTTCTAAATGTTTTGTTATGACGTTTGTAATTTATGTTTTATAATTTGTATGTTTTTAACTTTATTTTATGTTGCTTACTGTTGTGTATGTGTGTTTTGTTAATAAAATCTTATCTTATCTATTTTATACCCGTTATATCATAGAGTAAATGTGACTTAAGCATACTAGAACATACATGGTGTTCCGTTTTAATCTGCAGGACCTCTGTTTTCGCCGTTAGTATAGATGCATACTCCAAATTGCAAAAATGTTTAAAATCAAATACAGAGTTAAGATGTTGAAAGTTGGAAGCAAAAAACAAAATGAGTCAAAAAATACAAAATGTAACCTTCTATACGCTCCCCAGGTCCCCTAACTTATGTTCAGGGAAATTATCTCCATTGAAAAATAATTCCAACACAAAAAGTTTGACATTAATGCGACCAATATTCAAACAGATATGAAACGCAGCATTTTGTGTCGTACACCACTTTACACTCACCGTCAATAACACCTTTTGGAGGAAAATATAGCAGTTAACTAGGGTTCATAATTATAAGTTTGCATAGAGTGTGGTTTTTCGAATTGATTGAGGCTTTGTAGCGTGCTTTTGTGTATCATAGCACAACATTTGCATTCATTTTTGAATAGCAATGAAAAATATAAACACTTTGTTTTCTTTCTTCGACAACCTGTCATTCCTCTGGAAGGGCGATAAGTTCCAATCTCATCTTCTGTATGGTCCCTTAAAACTTAGAATTCGAATATTTCCTTGAGTTTTGGTAGCACAAATGTCAAATTGTTTGTGATAGTAATATCTTTCAATGGAGATTATTTCCCTAAACACAAGGGACCTAGGGCTCGTATAAAAAGTCAAATTTCGTATTTTTTGACTCATTTTTATTTTTGCATCAAACTTTGAGTATCTAAACTCTGCACCCGTTTTTGAACATTTTTGCAATTGGAAATATGCATTTAGGACTAACGGTTGCGAAAATAGAGGTCTTACAAGTTAAAACGAAACCCCTGTCTGAACAGCACGCCAGGGCCGTGGTGGCTTGATCGGGAAGGCGTTGGATTCGTAACCGAAGGGTCTCGGGTTCGATGCAAGCCGGTCGAAGATCCACTAATTTCGGTAATAGTGACTGGGGTACGTTAACTATGCCGTGGTCACAAAAAGTCCTCCAAGTGAATCAATACCTCTGGGAGTGCTGGATTAGGGATTGCTCAGCCTTTGGTCTGGATTAAAAAAAAAAAAAAAAAAAAAAAACAGAAATGTCTTCAGGGTCCCATCCAACCGGTTAAACCACAGATAGTGGTAGGTACGAGAGACCCTGGAGCATGATATGATATGACCAATACGACGAAACTTTGCTGGATGATAGGCGATAGAGATAAGCCTTGAAAACCCAGTAGTGATCATCCTTTCCGCCTCGAGAAAACAAGAAATTTACTTTTGACGTGTGGCAACAGCGTAAAAGGAGAATAAGATTTTGTTTATTAAGATGAAGGCGATATAAAATTAATTTTGCCATTTTTTTTATTGAAAGAAGTTTAATTAGATAGATGTAAATAATGTGTAAATAGTCTAAAATAAATGTGTTTTTGAATTCAAGCTTTTTCTTTGAAGAACGTCATGAACGTTTTTATTACTGCGTAGACAATTTGGCTCACAAAGTAGAAAAATGTGTTACGAGACGGTAACAATAAGAGACATCTAAACAAACAAGAATCTACAAGAACTAATGTGCGTAAACGCAATGTTGACGCGCTACATGCGAGCGAAGCTAAAAAAAAAATGACGGTTACGAAACATTTCACAAAATTAACAAAGACGGATTTGCTCAACATTTCACTTTTTAAGAAAGGTTTTAGACTGTTGTTTAAAGTTGTTGCTTGTAGGTCCAATACACGCGTCGCAACGACAACGCAGAGATCGGTCAAAGCTTATATTTTTGCTATCACGAATGCTTGTGCGCAGGCGTGTGTGTGTTCAGACGTGTGTGTGTATGTGTAGGCGTGTGTGCCTGTGTGTAAATGTGTGTGTATGTGTGCAGGGGTGTATGTGAGTACGCAAGCGTATATATATGTGTGTCTGCGTGTAGATGGGTGTGTGTGTGAGTGTGCAGGGGTGTGTGTGAATTCGCAAACGTGTGTATGTGTTTAGGCGTGTGTCTGTACAAACATGTGTATGTGAGTGTGCAGGGGGTGTGTGTGAATGCGCAAACGTGTGTATGTCTTTAGGCGTGTTTGTACATGTGTGCGCATGTGTGTGCAGACGTGAGTGCATATGCATGTAGTCATGTGTGTGAATGTGCAGAAGTGGGTGTGCATGTAGGCACGTGTATGCAGGCGTGTGTGTGTGTGCGTAGACGTGTGGTGTGTAGGGATTAGATGCCACCGCCCAGGAGTAGTCCCACTCGGGGAGGCCGGTGAACAGTGAAGTTTGTGAGACAAGTCAATGAATGCCCCAGTAATACTAAATACCTATCGCATTTGTCTCAGAAAGTGAACTTCTGTCAACTCTTGCATCGACATCCGGTACGGAAGAAAGCGCTACCTAGCGGCCATCCAACGAAAACGTTGCTATGGCAATGGATCTAAACAATTATAATCAAACCGTTAATTGGCTAATATCCAAGTTAAAATTTAGAAGCTGGCCGGTTAGTAAAGTCTCAGTCATTAACTTCAAATCATTGACTAGTCCTCGTTCCTTCGTTTTGAGTTCAATTTTGCTCTATGATAAAAGCGTGAAAGCGATAGGCCTTTAGAATCACGGAGCGTTGCTTAAATTTTATGATTAAGTTAAGCCTTGAATGAAGGCAAGCCATTTGTAACCATGGCAGCGAAAAAATTTTCCTCCTAAATATTATTAAACAGACAAACTACACCTTTTCTCGTCTTCATGGCAATCTGAAAAATCAGAGCAGCATCAACTTTGGTTTATTGAGGGTTATTAGCAATTCGTGATCGCTCCATTTCCGGCGTCATATGGCTAAATACATATTTCCCCTTCTACAAAACGCTTTTAAAAAATCATTCACATCGCCAAAATGCCGCTGAACTCGTAGATACGGTTCGAGTCCTTTTTTCCTTCTCTACCAATTTTAAGGAACGGACTCGTTTTCTCAAACGATTGAAAAATGTCATTTGCTCGATATCAGAGTCCACCTATAACGGACACAAATATGACTTTTGAGGATACTGGGCACCAACTTTATTTGGTGCCCTCCCCCTTTCCCCCACACATACTGTCTAGCATTAGCGCAGCCAGAAATACCTTTTGGAGGGATTTTTTTTCTTTTTTTTTTTTGATGAAAAACCTTCTAGATGGAGTTTATTGATCAAAACCGGCCCTTTCATATGCATGAACCACTGTATTAGAATTTGCATTTCTGTTAAAACCAATGGCTCTGGGGATGTTTTCAATCCCCCCCCCCTCCCCTTCACTGCGCCACTGCTGTATAGTAAAGTAATGAAATATTTGTATACTTTCTTTTGCTACCAGTTTGTTTGGCACTCTTAAGAGGTTTTTCGCCTCCAGCTCATGTGATTCCTATTCCAGGCTGATGAGTGCTAAAAAGCACGAAACTGCAGTCCTCGGATGGAATTGACTGAGCAGGTGGTGTATTTTAAGTATTTGTATACTTGCTTACTACCGCAACCGTAAATTATCGCAAGATGTAAATGACAAAAAGTATGTACAATGATATTGTAAATATAGTGTGAAGACTGGAGTGGCTTTGCCGTTTATGAAAAGGATGAACATCATTAGGAGGATTTTTTTTTTTCTAGATTCAATATTTACATCCTGCTATATTATGATATTAAAGTACTTTAGTTTTTCAAACATTAGCTAGATTTGGTTCCCTAGTCCCGTGCCTCATGTGGCCATGCCTTAATTTTACCCAGCGGAACAGAATCAAAGTTAATGTCTCACCGTCCGTTTGTCCACTTTGTTGTCGTCATCTTCAGCTTGTCTCCGATGCTTCCCGAAGTAAAGTTCGAACGATCCCGAAGTGTCAAAGCAGTGGGCGGCCGTCAGAACGCTCCTCCTGTCTATGAGCACTCCTCCACACTCCACCACGGACACACTGTCGTAGATGACTGCAACCGCCACTGTCCATGGCCACTGGCCGGCCCTTGTCTCCGCCCCGAAGGTTATTCGCTGAGTCATCACCTGGGGCTTGCCGCACGCTGAAAAATCATCACCAGGCAGTTACAAACTTGTTTTTTTTTTTACTTTGGTTGTTTGGTGGATTTGCCGCACTCTGAAAAACCATTACCAGGCAGTGAAAAACTGTTTTTTTTTACTTTAGTTATTGTGGATATTTGGTGGACTTGCCACACTCTGAAAAACCATAAACAGGCAGTAAAAAACTTGTATTTTTTACTTTGGCCGTTTGGTGGACTTGCCGCACTGTGAAAAACCATTAACAGGCAGTAAAAAACTTGTTTTTTTTTTTACTTTGGTTAATATGGTTATTTGGTGCACTTGCCGCATTCTGAAAAACCATTACCAGGCAGTGAAAAACTGTTTTTTTTTTTCTTTTTACTTTGGTTATTGTGGATATTTGATAGACTTGCCACACTCTGAAAAACCATAAACAGGCAGTAAAAAACTTGTATTTTTTACTTTGGCCGTTTGGTGGACTTGCCGCACTCTGAAAAACCATTAACAGCCAGTAAAAAAACTTGTTTTTTACTTTGGTTATTATGGTTATTTGGTGGACTTGCCGCATTCTGAAAAACCATTACCAGGCAGTTAGATTCTCCCCAAAATCCGTCCGACTGCGACCCTGAATCCGCAGCCCTGACAGTTGCTGACTCGGAGGAAAAATGACCGACTTCCAGTCTTGGAACTTTCAAAATCTATGACTCCCGACTCCGATTCTTCTTCCTTCAGACCAGCCCAGCCACTACTCCGCAATCCCGTTAGTTCTACTGAACTTTCTACCGATGGGCATGTTTTCGGACAGTTACTCACACTAACTAGGCTTTTAAGAACTGTATTCAAATGAGGATATATAGGATTTATAGGGTCTATTAATGCCGTTTTGAGGATTTTGTCTCTAATCCAGAGGCAATTTTGGCTATACAGGGGGAGCACAAGTGGTGTACACGATTTTAAAAGATCACATTTTCGAAAGTACTGCACGTATTACCGTAAGTGATACAAAACGGAAGCTAGTATGTTGTGGCCATCACGAAACTTTCTTCTATATTTTTCTTTTTTTTTTTCTGATCCCTCCCCATGCTTGACGAGGACGCAATATTCCCAACAAAAACAAAATTACACATGCAAAAAACTTGACGACCATTCCAATGTCTGAATTATTGCAAAAGCAAAGCAAAGAGCGAAAATTGAAAGTTATTTTAAAAGCCTTCCTTGAATTAATTACAAATATTTTATTTGTTAACAACCATAAGATGGCAACTTTAAAAATTTTAAATCATTGAGAGAATATTTCCGATCATTTCCATACAATTAAAATCACGAGAAATACGCAGACGACGGTTTATTACGATTTATCTTTCTTATTGTTGCATTAATACATCTATTTTTATTTGCACAAAAAAAAAAAAAAATAAATAAATAAAATCAGTACCTCTTGGAGCGATTGGCGCCAAAATTGAACCTACGACTGTTTACATATGGATTCACATATATTCCAAATCTCATCCAGAACGTAGCATTACTTCTTGAGATAGGGCACTCACAATGGAAGAAAAGAACGGGCGATTGCGCTACCCCCTTTTTAGCTGTTGACACCAAAATAAAATCAGCTCTTATACCCACTAAGGGCTACTCGCCGATAAATTTTTCTTTTATTCCGTTCATTATTTCTTGAGATACAGCAGTCACAATTGACGACAAAAAACGTTCTATAACTCATCCCCCGTTTGAGTTATTGACACCAAAATTGAATCAGCACCTGTTCCTATTAATGGCAACATATGGACCAATTTTTTTTTTATTCCGCCAGTTACTTCTTGAGGACTAACAAGCACGCGTAACTCAAAAAACGTCCCATTGCTCCACCCCCTTGGAGGAATTCGCGCCAAAAACCAATGGGCACAAGTTCACATAGGGGCACAAATGTGTACCAAGTTTCGTTCGATTTTATGCGGTAGTTTTTCCTGTAGAGCGGCCACAAAAAACTGGTCACACACAGACGTGACACACATACACACACACACACATACGCACACACACATACACACAGACAGACAGACATTTTCCAAAAATAGTGGAAATGGACTTAGCACACCTCAAAACGTTCGAATCCGTCAAAATTCGAAATTCGAAAATTTGCACGAATCCAATACTTTCTTCTATATATTAGATATAGAAGAAAGTAAAAAGAAATATAAGAAGTTTTTTTTAAGTAATAAATAAATGTTCAATGTGTGGCTGTGTAAGCCTTTTATTACGACAATTTTTATTAAGACAATTATTCCATGAACAATCCTGCTCGTTCCAAACGCAGTGTAGTTTCTTTTTAGTGTGTCCTCCCACCCCCCCAGTTTCGCCGCCAAAAATTTCTTCTCCCCTGTTTTTCAGTTTTAATCACACTTTTGATATATTTAAGGGCCGGGGAAGGGGGGTAATTTACAATGTCGGCGAAACTGGTGATAAATATTCTTTTTATGGGGTTACGTCTGAGACATTGTTTCGAAACTCCCGTTGCCGAAAACACAACTAAAACTGCAAAAACGCATTTTTGGAACAAGAACCATTGAAAATATATCACTCGAAAATGCGAATGAATTACAGGATATATGATGCCGTGTAACAAAAGGCTCCAACACTGAATATCAAAAATTGAACATTTTACATAATGTACTAACATATTGCACTTTTGTAAAATTGAATTTTCTTTAAAAAAAAGAAAAAAAACTTCGTATATTACGTAATTTCGTAAGTGAATTACTAAATACATTAATGCAAATAAATAAATTAATTAATTAATGTTAATAGCAAGAACTTTATAATTTTATAGTATCAAAATTAGTTTTTGACTGACTGCAAAATACGGCAAAATGAGTATCAATTTTTAAAAATGGCTTGTATTATCATACGCTTTAACTTTAGAGATGCATTTTTTCTGACTATAATAGACTACATAAGGTACTACGTGGTTAAATTATAGCCAGATAGGTGGCACTAAAAAATAAGTAAATATTCCACCATTTTACTTTGCCCTACACTGTAAAAAAAATTCGGAAACGTTTCTGAGTATATCGTGCAGCTGCGGTTCATGAAATTTTCGAAAACGTTTCTGAGTATTTCGGAATTCTCTTTCTGTAATGTCCGGAAACGTGTCTGAGTATTTCGGAATCCTCTTTCTGTAATGTCCAGAAACGTGTCTGAGTATTTCGGAATCCTCTTTCCGTAATTTTAAGAAACGTTTCTGAGTATTTCGGAATCCTCTTTCCGTAATTTCCAGAAATGTTTCTGAGTATTCTGTGCAGCTGTGGTTCATGAAAGTTTCGAAAACGTTTCCGAGTATTTCGGAATTCTTCAAACAATTTTCAAAAACGTTTCCGAGAATTTCGGAATCCTTTTTCCGTGATTTTTTCTAAAATATAATTCTTTATTATAGTATTGCATACCATATCAGTTTCAATTCTTTCATATCTAAGAGCAATAATACAAGCAATTTTAGAATCATTCGTGGATTTTTTTTTTTGGAATTTCTAATGACAAATAGCATGGTTAACAGCATAACATATGCACAGTTATAAATTTTTGAAAAATTATGAAATAATCTACTAGTTTCACTCCTAATCACAAAATCGTCGGGGAATTGGAGTGGGGGTACCTTCTGAAAAGTGGGGATTGTTTGTTAAACAATCTTAAACTTCAGTTTTTCTCTCAATATTTTCAAGACAAAACTATCAACATATTGTATTTTTAATGCAGAACTTAAAAACATATCTTGTATCAAACTTGATAGCTTTTATCTTCGGATAAAATTTGACAGGACTTACCTACCCTTCGCGTTCCGGAATTCGTTCACCTCAAATCAATTTCTCTGACGAACAAAGTGTACCGAAAAGTACCAACAGAGAAATTGATGAATTTAAATATGACACCAAGTCCCCCTGCTGGAACCATTCGGGTTGATTCTTCTGTTCTTGCCCTTTCCAGCTCATCACAAATATAAATACTTATTCAAAATAGGTTACTGATTTTATTTTTACAGTGTGCGCAAAATGCATTATATATTTTATTTATTAAAACATTGAACTCTATTACATGATTATTCCATTTCATATATACGAGAATACCCCCCCCCCCCACCATAAAAGTGATGGTGCACCCATAAAATGCTATGAAGCACCCCCCCCCCCCCCTCGAAAAAGCAACATCATATACATTATAAATCAAAGTATCATATACATTATAAATCAAAGTATCATATACATTATAAATCAAAGTATCATATGAATTATAAGTCAAATACTTTAATATGGTGTAAAAATACAAAATTATTTTATTAAGTCTTTTTTTTGCTTTTGGTAAAATTGAGGCTCGTAAAACGAAAAAAATGAAGACACTTTTAAATACATACATGTATTTATTTGTTAAATAAATTAATACACATTTAACTAATTTAAAGCGTTTCGCTAATGCAAATATTTAAAGAGATATCGTCATTTAGATAATACTGAAGCACTATGTTCCTAATTACAAGAGATAGTTTTTTTTTTTACTTCATACAATCTAGCTACACTGTTTACAAGAGAATGAAAACATGCAACCTTAAAGACGAACTATCAAACCTGACAATTTGCATATTATAACATTTAATTCATAATGCTTGATACATAAATGTTCAGCCAAATATTAACTGAGATTGACACATAAAAACAAAGTACACAATAACACTTATTTAAATTTTTTTATAAGAACTAAATCTCTTTAAAGTAATAGAGTTGCAAAGCGACTTACCTATTCGTCGGTGGTGGTCTTTTGCAGGCTTTGGTCACCAAAAAGGTGATTTTTATGACAGAATAAAATTCTGCCAACAAAAATTACCCATTTGGTAGAAAGAAGAAAAGTATCCAAGAAAAAAGTAAATTACCTACACAAGTTATGCGACGCAATGAATTTACATGGCGTCCTCTAGGCAGTTATTTGGTTTTTAATTTCAGTTTGTATTCCTTCCGCGAGCATGCGTCGAGAATTTGCACTTCGTACTTAAAAATAAGTGACATAGCTTCAAATTCAATCTCATGACGATACATAAGCAAGAAAATATAAGACTTTAAAATTATCTTCAGTGAATTCATGCGAGGAACAAAACTTCTACTAATCCCCTTGATGAGTGTTACTTCGCATACATGAGTCAGCACTTGTTTTCATTGCGTGCTTTCGAAAGTTTCAGTTTAGATTTGCTGCTGGACTATAAAATTGCCGTGTAATTTGCGCATGCGTCGACTCTTACTTTCTTGCTAAACGGGAAACGTTTCTGATTATAGCAGAAAACTGCGGAGGGCGCACGAATCTGTGTATTACGGAAAACTTTTTTGTATATTCAGAGAGTTTTCCGAGATTTTTTACAGTGTACATATAAGTTGCAATTATCATTTCATGCGGCCTCCTTTATACTCCTGAGTTTAACTCAAATGCGACCTCAGGTGGTAAAATGGTTTCTCACTTTACATCTGAATTTTTCTTTTTACTCTACTGTTTCGAAATAATTTCTAACACAAATTGAGAAAAATTACAGAAACAATTATGGAATCAGTGTTAGATTACAACTTCATCCACGACAACAAAACTAACAGTTTTATATAATTAAGTAGCTGTACCCGACGCGCGTTGCTACGCCAACAAAAAAATACATCATTATACTGATTTTCATGACAATTGGTTGAACGGGGCAGAAGTTGCTACTCTGCAGTGCCACCTGGTGGCGAGTGGCTTCAATGAGCATATTATGCACCTTCTCCGTGGAAAAATACATATATATAGCAATTTTCATAATAATCGGTCCAGGTGTATCAAGTGAAGCCGTGACTATACTCAAATTTTGTACTCACGCAGTTTGCAAGATCAATCAATCGCTAAAAATATGAAATGGGAAAAGTTTTAAATCCCCCCCCCCCCCGTTGCATGAAAAGCCATAAAACAATAAAGAAAGAATTTATTTGTTCAAACTCAAGAAAAATGGCGACAGCTAACTTCTTATCAATGAGATCTTTCACGCGAATTCATTTCTGCAGCCGATCATTTTATTCGTATTTATCCAATGGATTGTGACTTAAATTGGAATAAAAAAGGAACTATCGATCGGATTTTTTCGAAATGGTGTATAAACATTCCCAGTACTAAAAATAACAAACGGTGAAAGTTTCAGCCAAATCTGCCGGGTAGTTTTTGAGTCCATGGATGACATAAAATCAAACATTCATTTTTATATAGATGGTACATTTAACGTGAAATTTTAAAATAAAATAACACTTAATTAAAGATAATGGAAACCAAAATTAAAAAACTTTCCAATACTCACCTTTTAAAGGAGCATCCAATGAATAGGTAGTTCTTGAATTTATATAAAAGAGTGCTTCATGCAACTGCAAATGTATTTATACCCTTGTTCAAAACACTCAAATTCATCAATTTGTAAAAAACATTTCTCTACAGTTGTCTTCCTACAGCAGTGGTGTCCAAATTGCGACACGTAGGCCGTAGTGCTGCCTACGAAACAGACCTATGTGGCCCACTGTTTTGTCTGAACTTTAAGGGAGAGTTCCACGTTTATCACAATGTCACAAATTTACTGCCAAATATTCGGAAAATGTCTGCTGGTGACGTGGCGGTCAGGTGTTGGTCTTCTACACCGTGTTCCCAGATTCTGGTCTGCGGAGGCCAGTCAGTGGATTTTCGAGACACAGAAAATCATCAGCGCCTTTTTTGTATAATGATGCGGAATGTAAAAGATCCCATGAGTATTCATTTGGCTTTAAATGCCCTCGATAAAGTTAAATCCGCAGTTTCGCAACGAAGAGAGCCGAGGTGCCTCCATCTGGTAGGAAACTGGGTGTCAAAATTATCTGTGTCATGGACATCCGCGCCTCAAAGGTGGCACATGAAAGACTGGATGCCATATCAGGCATCCAGTCCTTCATGTGTGATGCCATATCAGGCATCCAGTCTTTCATGTGTCACTAGACCTAGTGCGCAGCGACTAGGTCTGCGAATGGTTAGTAGCCAATACTCGCAGCCCCATTAAAAAAAATTTTTTTAAAAATATTCAAAAACTCTTGTTTCTAGAAAACATTAAGGAATTAAAAAAATAAGCATGAAGTAACGTCTCTTCGTTTGTCTTTTACCCCCCTTTTCCACGTTCTACCACGTGGAGGGGGGGTGGAGGGTGGAATTTCAACCTATTTCAAAAACAAAAAAGTTTTCGAAAAAAAAAATTATTGGAAAAAAATATGTGTACTGATTTTTTTACTGACTAAATTAGTAAAAAAAAGTTTAGGAAAAAAAAAAAACTGGATCTACAAGAAAAAATCCAAGAGATTTCCCTGGAAGACATTAATCCAAATATTTAAATCGCACTTTGGATAGATAGAACCTTTCCTCTTACGGCAGCTTCCTGTGAAATAAGTTTTATAGCCAACCCAAGTTGAATAAAAAAAGAATACGAGCGAATTTTGTAAAGATCTGCAAATATTATTGATTTTATTGAGTTTATGTGAAATGCGACGAAACCTGAGGTATAATTGAAGGTAGTTAAAACAGAAAAAAAATATGATAGTTGCAATATTGTCACCAAATTTGCCGAATCAAATAACTAAAGTTTGCTGCTCACAGTGATTTCTCGTGCCCTCCCATCGGAGCGGCCCTGGGCGCAACTTCTTGAGTTTGCCAGGGGCGCTAGATCCCCTACGTACTCTACTAGACATGTTAAATGGATGATGCTGGACAGAATGGCTTCCTCCAAATGTGCTGAATCCGTACCAGTATCTGCTTGGGAGACATAAATAGTCCCAAGAAGATAGGGTTACAGACAGACAAACTCGAACTAACGAAACAAAAGTTCTCTAAATGAATTAGTTTGGTTAATATCATACTAACCTGCACCTGAACTCAGTGGTAGAACGTGAAAAACAAGCTTAAAAATATGCCTTTATAATGGTGATGTTCAGCACTATACGCTCATTACTCATGCACGACAAATGTTGCTAACACTTATGATTCACCCTACTAGTTTTGTTTCTTCACATAAAAGTAACTTGAAAGGATTTTGCACAATAAAAGCTTGTCTAATGGGTCATTCTCCAGAAAACGTTACTTTAGAACGCAAATATTTTTCAATTTCGAAACCTTTTGTTGAGCAATCACGATTGCTTATTGCTTTCATTTGACTGTTTTTGACGTTCCTATCATTTTTCCCACCGCCACCCTCCGCAGCATCCCACACACACATACACACAACTACCCACACACTTTTGCCAGCACACAGACACAAACACACATGCCTACACATACACACGTACCCCCCACACACATGCTTACATATACATAAACACTCGTGATTGCGAAAAACATAATTTGAATTCAAAATGACAAAATTCAAATTAGTTTTCTTTTTTTCTTTTTTTTTTCATTTTTACATGAAAGTGTTACCTACTAGAAGTGACCATAAACAATGGTCCAGCTAAGTACAAATTATTTTACTCATAAATTAAAAAAAAATTAAAAAATGCCTCGTTCACGGAAAGAAAAAAAAAACTTTTAATATTTAAAAATCGAGGCCAAATCAATATCAAAGTTGTAATTTTGTTAATTGTGCAAACAATCAGCTATTTTAATGATTTGTGGGAATATAATATGAAGCTCTCTTAATTAAAGTACGGCTTAATGAGTAGTTTCAAATGTATGTTAAAAAATAGTATTTAGTAAATTTGAGGATATACTGGCAATTTATAGTTTAGGTAGAATGCCTATTATTGATGTATTTCCCCTCCATCAGTTATTTTCACCTCAGAAATAATGACATTGATAAGGTCTGTCACGGAGGTGAGATTCACGGAGGCGAGGATCTTTCCATTAATATAGGCCTAATAGATACATTTTTCAGGGAAAATTTGCTTTTCTTCGTTGTTACAATATGCACATGTTAAGCATTTGGAAACTTGTTATCACCTTTTTTTTTTACATTAATTTACATCCCTGAAATTCAAGTTCACTGACGTGAGAAGTCAGAATAACCACACTAAATTTTTGAAGCAAAATCTATCTTCTTGTTTTTCGACAAAAATCTTTCAACTTCAACCATGGCTGAAAATAAACAAGGGGTCTCCCTTGTATCACGGAAAATAAAATTTGATGTCATTAATGCCACGTGTTAACGAGGAATGGCATTTTGTGTTTAGCTAACGGAGGTGAGAATTTATTGTGTGACATGACTCCTTGTCCTTCTAAAACGAACTAAAACACAATATTAAAAAATTAAATATACTTAAACAATTAGTATTTGAGACATTTGTGAACGGAATAATATATAAATAAGTATATACTTTTAATTAAAGAAGTTATTAAGCAACATAAGCAGTCACACAAGGTGTGTGACATGCTACGGAGCGGGGAGTTCACATGCTGTGGACCAAAAATATACTAAAATAAAAATTATTTTTGAAAAATTGTTGGCAGGCTTAAATAGATATATTTTTGATGAAATTAAATATCATTGTTAAATGAATTGTGCCTTGAAGTTTTTACTGTAAAAGGCTTGTGAGAGAAAAGTTACACTTTTTGAAAAATGAGCCATATGTGCCTGGATCAACTTTTGATTGCACTTGTATGATGAGGAAAATAATTGAAGACTAGAAATGTAAAACGACCTGCCCCCCCCCCCCAAAAAAAAAAAAAAAACAATTTTCATTAAGGCCGAGAAATAAAAATACTTGCATCTGGTACATACAACCAGCGTGATCCCCCCCCCCCCCCTGTCAGCAAATTTCAAAACAATTACATCTGGAGTTCGCATTTCGATCGTTTTTTACTTTGTTTATCATGGTTTTTAGAACTTTTTTTTTTTTTTGTCGTTTGACATTTTTAGTCTTCAATTACCTAAAATTGCCGTTTCCATGTTTCATTTTTCAAAATAAAGAACAATTTCTTGCTTTTCTTTACATAAGCAGATTCAGTGACATAAGAATCCAATACACTGCAGTGTGGGTCAAAAGTTTAAGCACAACAACGATTTCAAAATCAAATCCAATTTTTCTATTCCTCTATAATATCTGTTAAACTGATATTGAAATCAAATTCTAAAGTAATTTATTTAAATTGGACTTCAACCTTTTTCAATGGACCCTTCACAAGGAAGAAGATTTTTTTAAACAGGCTGCATTAGAACCAGTTTAGAAGGGAAATAAAAAAGATAGTTTAGGCTTTAACAGAACCGTTAATCCTCGCGACTGGTTTTTTTACTGCCGTCAGGGCGAAAGTGTTCTCTACTCCCACAGATCATGTGGCTGTAGGGCGATATGTGTACTTTTATTATACAATTTTAGCCAAATTGTTCGAAATTTAGATTTAAAAAAAAAAAGCAAGCCGAAAGCGTAAGCACAAAATGGACTTGTACAAATTTAAACTTCTTGATACAATACCGAATATACTCCAGTTTGGCTACGACGTTGGGTATGCACCTACAGCCGATAGGTTCGTTTATTTGTTACCGAGTTATTTCTTAGTTTATAAGAAACATTTTATTGCTTTGAAATCGAGAACTGCAGGAGTCAAAAAGAATGCTTAGTCAGACAGTCTCGGCTCGATAGTCTTGCAAACTCGGCACTCAATAAAACGAGAGAATCCAGAAAACTCTGCGACATCTTGGCAAGACCAAAAAAAGGGGGAAAAAGCTGTTGCTCAAATTTTCCCGATAACTTTGTACCTTCACAAAATCGGCTACTTATTGGTGCACATTAGGCCGAGTTTTCGAGACTGTACGGTATCTGGATAAAATAAAATGCTCCATTTTGAAAATGAAGCTGTTTCAAACATTGAAATGAACAGTTTATCATGTTTCTGCTCAAGGTATACATTTATTGCAAAATTCTTGAACAGAACTCTCAGGTTGTCCAGCATGTGTGAAGTGTGACACTGTCCAGTGACCATCAGAATTTATTTTTTTTGGCTCCTCCCTACTTTTTTGAAATTATTGGATTTTTTTCAAAATAAAAAACATTATTGAGGAACACATTTCAAGAGAAAAAACAGTTCTAAGAAGACTCTTGAAAATCAGTTAATGCAAAAAATGTCTAATGATTAAAATCAAGCTATAACTAAGTTTCATTTGAAGTGAACTAAACGGGGAATGTCATAATTACGAACTGCTGACAGTTATAAACGGCAATTGAGAAAAATGGAATTATAATCTTCCTGATACACTTAACAGGGCTGGAGCAACCTTCTAAAAGATCAGAAGAATACTTTTGGTAGACAGAATGGTGCTGGTTTTGATTTTAAGATTTATCGTCAAAAAAATCTGAAGGCCGACAGAAAGAAACTGCTTCTTGCCTCCAACTGCCCCTCACATCTATGCGAGTGCTATCCCAAATCCTTTTAAATTCTTCTTGACTTTTGAACCTAAAAGAGATACCTATCCTCCCAAAAGTGTCGACTCATCAAAAATTTCTGAAGACCCACTCCATGTTGACATCCCTGCATTTAATACATTAGCAAAGCATTCTTTTCTTATGATCCAACGCAATATAAGAATACATAAGTTAAATCATGGCCCTACTAGATGGCGCTAACGCTTTCGGCCTTATTAATTTATGAATTTTCTGTGTTAAACTGATGCAACTTATGCATCCACCAATCAATGTCAACGTTTCAAAGTGTGCTCATTTTTGATTGGACGTCGCCTATTTTGACCGCAATAGGCGCTGCACGGAACCCCTGCATCCACCAACCAATGGCCACGTGATGGAAACAGGGGTTCCCTGTAGCGCCCTCTTTGTTGCCATGAGTTTCGGCGATTGTCACGGCCTATAAGAATTAAGTGGGGCCATGGTTGAATCAATCTAAACAACTTTATCCTGACGTTGAGCTTACTCTAGTACCGGCTCACTCAGAAAAACTGACCATTAAATTGTGTCAAAAATGGACATTTTTCTTTCCTTCCTTAGAATAAACGGTGAACTTGATCCCCTAGATGTAATTATTTTTACGGAAGTGAGTTAAAGTTAACACAAATGAGCACAAATTGCGAGCTCTGAATATCGTTAAAAAACAATTACAGATGAGGTTTGGCAAATTCCGAACAACTTCTTGGTAAAGGTTTTTTTCTTGAATTGGCACCATCTGCACCAAATATTTCAAGATACAGGAGGAGGCATTAAAAATTACGCGTAAGTATCTCATGTTACCGTAAAACGGGGGGACATTGCTCCTCTAGGGATAACATTGCTCCAAAAAGTAAAAGTTTTATTACTGATTTTCGAGGACTTCAGTGACAAAGTGGTTGACAATGCAGAACTTCTTTCAACTAGGTAGAAGATAACAATAAACCGGTGGACAAGTTTTCAATTCGAGACCGAAAATCAGTAAAAAAAACCTTTTTACATTTTTTGGAGCAATGTTATCCCTAGAGGAGCAATGTTCCCCCGTTTTACGGTAATAGATATATCATAAGCATTTTGAATTTAATCACATGACTTTTCCATCAACCGATATTATTTTTCCAGAATGGAACTTATTGGTTAATATTACAATCTACAAAACCTTCCAGAGCAGCGGAAATTAATTAAAAGTTGTGCTTAAACTTTGAACTCACGCATATTTGTCCCTCTGTTAAAAAAATTGGCAGTTACAGTCGAGTCTCGATAACTCAAAGTTCTATAACTTGAACATTTCTTTATCTCGAACTTTTTATTGGATCCCAAACTCTTGAAAAGGCTGTGGAAACTTCCCATAGCGCGAACTACCAATAACTCGAATGGTTCAGCAAGTCCCTTGGGACTACACGTATAAATCACGTTTAAGTCGAGATAAATAAAAACCAGTCAATTTAACAGCTTTTATTTGAAAAACTTTGCTGTGCTTAAACTTTTGGAACGCACCGTACATTATTTCTTCTACAGATATCGCCTACCTCCTTCGCAAGTGGGTGGACTGGCCGACCAGCGTCCATTCGCGCCACAAGTAATATTTGGCGTGCCTTGGAGTTTGTAGCCTCTGTCGCAGAAGAAGTGCAGACGAGTGTACTGGGGGTATTTCTTTGGGCTGCTTGACACAGGGTTGGGTCGTCTTTGGTCGATAGCCATAAACTCTCGAAAGTTTCCGTTGTAAATTTTACCAGGACTGTCACAGTAGATAAGCTCGTCTGGAATTGGACTGCCTGAAAATGAAATAGTAAACTTGAAACAAGATTGAATTTACGTGTAGAATACTGACAGCACGATTATGACATCCAAAGACAGCCCAGTGATGGAGTCATCAGTCTGGAATCTTCATATATATAATAAAGCGAATGATCGAGTAACACTGACAACATCGCGCCACGATATGATTATTTGATAATATTTTTTGGTAATATTTGACATGCAGGGAAATGCTTTATTTTGACAGGGCTGAACTGGACCCGGTAACTTGACTGTTTAACTGGTAATAAGTAAAACCTGTGAAGTTGACCACCCTTGTAAGTTGAACACCTGTCTAAGTTGACCGCTTCTTTCATGCACGGAACTAGCCCTCATCATATAAATCAACCTTTGTAAGCTGACCACCTGTTTAAGTTGACCACTAAAGTAGTGCACCTGAAGTGGTCAACTTACACAGGTTTCACTGTACTGTCATTTTAGGATAATGAAGAAACGTAAAAATGGTCAACAATGTACGCTACCTACTGGAGTTTAGGATTTATCTACTGGAGTTTAGGGTTAATCTACTGGGGTTTAGGGTTAATCCACTGGAGTTAGGTTTAAAACTTCAACTATGAAAATATCACCCAACAGGCAATGGCTTTGTTCAAATGTAGAAGCAATTTTCATCCGTCATACCTTGACGGGCGACTTTCTAGTTGTCAATAACAGAGCTGCGTCTCTCATTGAAGCTGAACTTACCAACAAACTGGCAGCTAATGTGAATTTATAGTACATGCTTATTGCATGGACTTTTACGTTCATTCTCGAGTTGAATCGCATGACCGCTTGTGATGACTCACTGGAGTGCTAAACTCACTTTAGCTTCCCGATGTTGAGTAATATTAGGTTCAATGAGAAAACAGCTTCCTCCAGCTCCGTATTTGACTATCCCAGACTGATGAATCCATTATAAAGACCAAACCGCTGTCTCTGGATGTAGATGTGCTCACCCCAAAGATCAAGGGTGCACCCCCTAAACATCGCAAAGACCCCCCAAAAGCAAGAGCCCCCCCCCGAAAAGTGAAAAATACCACTCAAAACACCCCTCTCCCCTAAAAATTTCAATGGTGGATGTCATAACCGGGCTTTCGGTATTTTGCATACAGTTCTACCTCATCCCTAGCTTAACGCGGTAACTTACCGCTTTAGATTACATTTTTCTTTTTTATATTCACCCACAGTTAAAAACTAACGCAAGCTTGAAACTAACTTAATATCCTTGATTAAATTATTTAAAAGCGCTTAGGGTTTAACTTTTACAATAGTGGCACAATGTTTTGTAAACAGTTTAGCTTTAGCACTGCCCCAATGAAAAAAGTGCGATATCAATTGAAGTACCGGAAGCTAAAATGGTGGAGTGCCAAATTAAAAAATTGAAAATATACCGCACAAGTGGTAGAAGAAACTCAGATGTTTTAGGGTGGAATTCTGAACCTATCAATTTCACACTATCAATAGGCGACTGACCACTGTGTACTCGTGACAAGTTATTGGATATTTGGTTGTAACTTTTTGACTTTATGGCTGCTAAGGCTACAAATACCAAATATATTCAGAAAGACATTTAGATAAAAAGATGCAGTAAAAACTTTAAGAACGAAATTCGCTCAAGCCTGTTGAAGATCTTCCATGTCGCCCCCCCCCCCCACCCCCCTTTGTGCGCATGCGGAGATTTCTCCCAGTCTGTCACTCGCAAACATAGTTTGACTGATCTAGTGTGTAATGCTCTCGTCGGATATTTTAATTTCAGGAAAAATCGCAAAAGACAGGAGCTGCTGCACCAAATGAGCCAGAAACCAGCCGACAGTAAAGTGGAAACCATTCAATAGATGTAAACCGTTTTCGGTGAAAACTTTCTCCACATTTTTCGCAAATGATTTAGATCTTTCTGGCGAAAAACGACTCTAGTCTTAGACGAGCTCCTTACTCTCCTGATTTGTCCCCCTGTAACTTTTGGATGTTCTCCAAACTCAGAGGCGATCGAATGATATAAGATTTCCGACAAGAGAGCAAATTATGGTTGCAACAACAGCCGAGTTCAAGTTATTTCTGAAACTTGCCCTGTTGGAATGTTTTCAACATTGAGAGCACCGTTGGGCGAGGGAGTTCCAAGGAGACTACTTTGAGAGGGATTAGGGTTACAGCCCTTCATATTTGAGTGATTTTTCATTGACCAAAGGACAGATACTTTTCTAACAGACTTTGCAATTTGTGAGAAATACAAATTTCATGTTTCGATCGAACGTGGCAATAGTCTAATAAATGCTTATTAAAATTTGGAGACATTTTTTATCCCTGTCACTCAGCTTACATGTTTTCCTAACAAAGCCTCATCTGATCAGTAGATTATGAACTGAACATTTATTTGCTGTGCATGAAGCGCATAAAAAATTCATGCAAGGCGTTTTGCGCATACCTTTTCTGCATAAGGGCAAAGCATTGGACCACGTTCCATCTGATCCACAAGTGGCCGAAGAAGCCCCTATGAGCTCATAACCTTGATCACAGGAAAACTGGAGGCTGGTCTCTTCTCGAAATCCTTCGTCCTCCAGGATTGGTTGGCGCCATTGTCCTTGTATCGGATGTATGTCTACTCGGCCATTGGCAAGACGACCAGGGTTGTCGCAGTACGACTCGTAATCCGAACTCTCTGTTGGGTGATAACTAGAGGTTAGTGCGTTGAACTTTGTAGTAGATCAAACATTTAGACGTCACACATTAGAACATTTTTTTGTTGTCTTGCATTACTAGTTCACACTACTTCTTTACTAAAAGTATTTTTCTGTGTTAATCAAATGCCTTGTGCTTTTTCAGGGCCGACGACAGGCCATGTAAGCCTAGTCAGAAGCTAAGGGTCCGGCAATTGAGGGGATCCCGCTGGCCCCCTCAATTGCCGAAGTAGTATAAATTCAGTTTTACAGGGGAGGGGGACCAATGCGACCAAGCTGATAAGGGTCCACGCCTCGGCTCTCAGTGGTCCTACGCTTTTCTTATTGCAATTTTTTTTTTACCAAACATCAGCTTTAGTCGAATTTTATCAGCCTATTTCCTACTTTTAACTTCGTTGTTGGCCACCTTCCTTGTCTAGTGGTCAGAAAAGTCTGACAGCAACAGGAAAGTCCGGGTTTGAATCCCGGCTCGGGAATGGACGTACTTTCTCTCTCCTGTCCTAGTCCTTTCTTTGTGTGAGTGTGTTGTTGTGATGTTAATGTTTGCCTATCCTATAAACGGGCCCTTATGGCATGTGTGAACTGTTGAAGTCGGACTTCACACCAAATGACGGTACAGTTGGAAAAGCGAAGCAGCGCGCTCCAAATTGCCAGCCTAGCTGGCACACGACAACAACAACTTTGCTGTTCCTAGTAAGGTATTTGGAGATCTCCAGTCATTTAAATATGCTTTTACTTCGTATAATTGTTAAAGCTTTACCAACAAGAGATGGCGGGTGAACTGGAAGCGAAAACGGACCGCTTCATTCTGCAATAGGTAGAATCAGCGAGAAAAAGCAAGTAGTAAAGTTTCGCGTTCTCGCTGATCCTACTCATCACAAAACCAAGTGGCCCGCTTTCGCTTCGATTTCACGTCCTATCTCACCGCAGTCAAACTTTAATATAAACTTTTAAAAAATAATAGCAGTGGCTTGGACCTTCTTAAAACCTGTCTTTTGTTGATTTTCAAATTAAATGTAGATTTTAAACGCCTAATATCTTCTAATTTACTTTATTTATTTATTTATCTATTCATTTATTATTATTGTTATTATCATTGAACTTTGCTTATTTTCTGAGGTTTTAAACGGATTATATGCCAAAACCAGTTTTCGAAAAAGTAACTGAAAACTCCACCAACGTTAGAGTAATTAAGGTATTTTAACAAGACAATTTGGTAAATTTTGTGCTATTTTCATGCTATTTTTGCCACTGTACCTGAATTTATCTGTAACGTGAAGTTATTTCCAATTAAATAAATAAATATCTTACATTCAACAAAACAGTATACAGTACAGCTTCGCTTTAAAGATACTCAATTTAACGATTACCTCACTTTAACGATACAATTCACTGGTCCGGATTTGACAGCATTGAATGTCTATGATCCTCGATTTAACGATATCCTCGATTTAACAATGTCCTTGATTTAACGATAGCCTCTATTTAACAATATCCTCGATTTAACGATGTCCTTGATTTAACGATAACTTTTTCTAGCCCCTTGACAATTGTTAAATCGACGTTATACTGTATTTATTTCGGTTAAGCGGCTCCAGAACAATAATCGATTCTGCTTACTTTCGATACAAGATGGAATGACAGCGGACCAGAACCCATTGCTCCCGCAGGTGATGGACAGCGCTCCGATAGGGGTGTACCCGTCGTCACAGTCGTATTCCAGGACTGTTCCTTCGAGGTACTCGAAATTATGTTCCACAACGAATCTGCGAGCGTTGCCGCCAGGAGGATAGACCATCGCTTTCCCGTTCTTGATGGGACCCGGGTCCCTGCAGAACACTCGGTTGTCCTCAGCTGAAAATCAGAGATCGTCATTGTTGAAATCTGGTTATACTACAAATGATTGAATTGTTTTCGAAACGATAAACTTGAACTTTTTTAATACTAACAAAAATTATTTTTATGTGCCACAAAACTTTTCCATATCGGCATTAAATTTTGAAACTTTGCGTTATCATGTGCCTTGATCTTCACAGATAATTATTTTTTGTTAGGGCACATGTTTAATGACGTAATTCAAGTATTGACAGGTGGCGCAGATGAGTTTACATAAAGGATTTCGAAATTTAGAAAAAAAAAAATAAGGTGTCCAAATTATTATTTTGAGTCATTTAAATTTTATAAAGTTTATAAAAATATATCAAGTACGTTAAAAGTTTTACCAATGTTTTAAAAAAAGGAAATAGCTGGAGGAAAATACAATAAGAATGGAAAACTCCAGTTTTTTTTTTAATTTTTTTTATTAGTTTTTTTTTTTTTTTTTTAATGTCGAAAACATCTCTATTCAAATTTCTGAGCCAAAGTGCTTCTGTGCCAACTTTGGAAAAGATTCCGCGTAAATGATTTATTACAATGTAATGGAATACTCAAAATCTCAATAGGATGAACAAGACGCAAATGCATGTACATATTTAAAGCTCATATGCAAAAAAGGAACTAAGTACCAGTAAATCACTTCACGTGTACATTTATTATTAGAAAAAATGAGAAGTTCCACATTTTTTTACGGAAAAAGAGAAAAACAGCATTTAAAAACCCGGTATGATCACGTAGTGGTTAGGTGTTTTTCTCCTGCGTCCTAGGAAGTGGGTTCAAACCTGGCTACAATCAGCAACTTTTTAAGATGAAGAAAATTGTCAACGTCCATAATCATACTTTGAGCAAACCTAACCTGGCAGAGTCATAATGCTGTGATTAGGATTTGCGTAGCCTTCACAATGCTGCCAGGTTGGGTTTATCCCAACAAAATGATTATCCGGCATGTAAAAGACCCATTGAGTGCCGGTTTGGCTAAGGACACTGGCTAAACTAAATTCCTTTTTTTTTTTCATTTTTGCATAGTGAGAGTCCAAGTACCTTCATCTGATGGGAAACTGGATGGTAAGTATCTCAAAGTGGTAATGGCAATTCACCGATAGTGGTGCTACATGAAAGAATGTATTCCAGCTCCTGAGGAATGCACTAACTCCATTCACGGGAACTATAGACTACATGTAAACAAAGAATTGTGCCATTTGGCGACCTTAATGGCTTGGGTTGGACAAGAGCAAGTTGGTGCCACGCAAACGGTAAATCCAAATCCTATGGTCAACTTTTTTTTTTTTTTAATTCAGGAGAAAGTCCCCCAAAAGTAGCGGCAAACCTTCTGTAAACCTCTTTGTTTAATTTCGGGCCAATGTATTCCGTGAGCAGAGTGTAGGTCTTCAAAAAGCAAGAAGCCAATACAGAGCCCGTTTCATTGTAAGCAAACATGGAAAAGTCCACCCTTGATTTAATGATAGAACAAAGCACGCTAACAAGTAGTCATTTGGCAGCACAGGGGCGTGTTAATTGAATTATGTAGAGCCAATATCGTCGCCTCAGAGCAACAGTAAGATATCTAATTCCAGAAATAACACAGTGGTGCCCTCCCCCTAACAGCAAGTGTGCATCTCTCGCCCCCTAAATATCAAAAAGACCCCCTACCCCCAAAAAAAGAAAAATTTCCTTCAAAACAACCCACCTAAAAATTAAAATGGCGCAGTCTATGTCATGACTCCCCCCCCCTCCTTGATTGTCATCCCTGAATAACACTAAGATATCCTACTGTTGCTGTGAGACGACGATATCGTAACCAAACTTTCGTCAAGATTAGCGTGAAAACACGATGAGAGATATGAAGATAGACAACAAAGAGTACCTGATTTGGAAATCGGTTCGCAGGTTGGTTTACTCGACGACCATTCACCGTTGAACAGGCAAAAGATGGAGTAATCTCCTTGAAGTTGGTAATCTTCGTTGCAAGAGTACATGACACGGCTGCCCTGGCGGAATCCTTGTTCCCGGATGGCACTCAGGGGTGGATTGGACACACGATTGCCGTTTTCTACTTCACCAGGGTCAGGACAGTATAAACTATCCGGTACTGGTGGCTCCTCTAGAAGAAAAAAAAACATACTTTAATTGATAGTTTCCCAAACTTGAAACACTTGCGAACCACTTTTCAGAAACCCGATTTGTAGTCACTTGCTTCTTTGCTGCAGCACTGTTGCTTTTAGATGTACTTTTTTTTTTGCTTACTTTTAACTACATTTGACTGAAAAATAACGCATAAAAACTAATTTTCACATTTTCGTTATTTTAAAAGTTTGGTACTCTCAGAAACGTAGTTAAAATTCACTCAAAATACAATCAAATTATACCTGGTAGTTGGACAAACCTAAAAATACAACGTTGTAATGCTGTGGTTAAGCTCGGCATCGTCTTCACAATGCTGCCAGGTTAGGTTTTCACCAATTGTAGTCAAATCTCTTGAACGCCGGTTGGAAGAGTTGGTGTCTCACAAAATTCGTTCTACCGATTGCAATGTATTGTAACTTTAACTTATACTTAATATTATTAGTTACTAGAATGCAAGTAACAACGTGGCCTCGTATTTTAAAATATCGCCCAAGCGATCTAAGACTCATGTAAGCTATGTAGCGTAAATATTTAACCTGAATTTATTTAGATTTAAACTATAAATACGAAGAGTTTGTCCAGACTTCATAGCGTAAAGTTTTACTTAATTTATGAAAACTGCATGTATCATGTGCAAGGTCAATGCCACATCATGGATCTTTAGATACTACAAGAATTGGTGGCAGAGTATCCACATGCTCACATTTGAGATAGGAAAAACTCTATATGAGGCAGTGAAAAGCAAAGGGATGTAAGTGGTCATTTTCAAGTTTTGAGTAAAACGCGTTTCAAGATAACAACCTTGGTAGGCTTTCATTGAATTTTTTTTTATAAATCATGCTGTATAGTAGCAACTACCAGGGCTACTAGTACCATCTCTTGCCCCAAGGCAGAGGAGAGGTTTACCTAGTGTACTGGTTATCTCCAAATTTTGTCACTTACATCTTTTTGCTTCTCACTGCCTCACATTATAATTTAACGGCCATTTCATTTCAATAGAAGTTTCCATTTTTGCACAAAATACCAGGCAACGACATCAAATAGGCTAGCATCATGTCACATTGCATAAATTCTGTGAAGAACATGGACCGCATGATGGGACCGCATAATGGACCGTACTCAGGGCCCGATTACTGAATAGGCTAACTATGTCGTGGACTAGGTCCCCCGATATTTAGGGGTACCCGATATTTAGGAACCCCCAAATGGCTGAAAGTATTTTAGTCTATGGCTAAAATTGTTTCAGCCAACGGCTTAAGTTAAAAAGTTTGAATACAGGGGCCCCAAAAAAGTATTTTGCCTAGGGCCCCTCAATGTCTTAATCGAGTACTGACCGTACTTCTATAAAATGTGATTAAATATTGAATTTTTCATGAAACAATATTTAAGTAATATTTTTTGGTTCAACACGACGTATCTCATGAGATGTGTCTTTGCGCGCCCAAATTCTGACACTTCCCACCTGAAAGATATGGACATCGACAAGGAAAAGTACCTAATCTTGAAGATGGTTCGCATGTAGGCTTTACTGACGACCATTCCCCGGTTATCAAGCAAAAGATGGATTGATCTCCTTGCAACTGGTACCCCTCCTTGCAGAAGTACATGATACGGCTGCCCTGGCGGAATCCTTGTTGATGAATGGCACTCAGGGATGGATTGGAACTGCGATCCCCATTGGTTATCTCACCAGGATCAGGACAAAACAAACTATCCGGTACTGGTGGTTCCGCTGAAAAGAGAAGGGTTAAGTAAGTTATTTGTATACGAGTTGCAATAAGGGTTAAAAGTGTACGGGTTAAAGTTATTTGTACAAGAGGAGGTTTCAAAAGGAAAAGTGACAAGATCTCAGACGGGTATGCAGATTTCCAGTACAAATAAAAATCACTTTGAAGATAACGAAGATAAGAGCTTTCCATCGCGCTGGGGATAGAGCTGGGTGTCTACTAGTAGGAAAAAATGTCAGTTAGAAGATGGCTGCGTTGACGGAAACGTATCCCGCCAATGAAACAAGTAGTGTGATAAATTTTTTGCGATGGAAGAAATTTGACCACCCTCCTTACAGTCCAGACTTCTCAACAAGTGATTTCCATCTCTTTGGACCTTTGAAGAAACACTTGGAGGTCCGGCATGGAATAAATCATCGACAAGAATCTGAAACCACATCAAGATGGTTTGCTGAACCGCAGCATCGGTTCTGATCTGCTGACCACCAAGGTGTTCCTTTTAAAGTCCAAAGGGATAGAATTCCTTGGTGTGAGGTCAGGACGACTGTAAGAAGAGTGATCCAATACCTCCTAACGCAAAAACCTTATCACACTTCTTGTTTCATTGGCGGGACATGTTTTCATGCAAAAAAAAACCTTCAGAGCTCCTGTTTCCTTGCTTTTTGAAACTCCTGCGTAGAAGAGATTATTAAGTAGTTTGTTGACTTACTCTATTCAGATACTCAACAGTGAAAATCTTTGAGAAGAGGCCTCTATGAGTGGCACCCTTTTCAATCTCGAGCTTAATTTAAACATTCCGTTAAAAAAAAAAAAAAAAATCAGACTGCAACATTGAACTCCGACAGAACTTTACGACTAAAATAGTGTGCTGGAAATTATAGTGTAGAAGTGTAATTTTTATCTGAATTATATTAAAGCAAGTGCTATTCTGCCTGTCCAGCTGTCTATTGCACACTAACTTTTCGTCTAAAGTCAAAGCTACCACCATATTCGGAATATCCAGATGCATATTTTCGGACCATTTTGGTCATTGCAGAACTTAAGTACCAGAGATACTGTTTGCCCACGGATGCTATGAAATTGGCAAACGTCCAGTAATGACGAATCTATCTGAATGAGAGGAAACGTTAAAACTTGATGAACATTTCAATGTGGTTCTGCATAATTTAGCGAGAAGCATACATCTGCAAAAGCTGGCATCCCTGAAAATTAATAGATGCTTCCATTTCCATCTGTAAGCCGGATGTTAGCTTTTTCATCTCATCTTCTCATCGGTGGTCAAACAATATTGATTAACATTTGAGGTAGTGAGAAGCAAAAAGGGATGCAAGTGGCAACATTAAAAATTTCGAGATAACCATTACAAATGGTAGGTGAAGCCCTCCTCTGTCTTGGGGCAAGAGATGGTACTAGTAGTCCTGGTAGGTGCTTCTGTACAGCATGATTTAGAAAAAAAATCAATGAAAGCCTACCTAGGACGTAATCTTTATACGCGATTTACACAAAACTTGAAAATGTCCACTTACATCCCTTTGCTTCTCGCTGCCTCATTTGTAATTTGTTCTATTCAAATCTATACCATCATGTCATCCTGGACTTTTAAGTACTGTCACCAGGATTGTTGTCAAGCTTAGCAAGATATCGTTCAGTCCGTCGCAAGGCCGGATCAAGGAGTCGGAGGCCCTTAGGCATTAGAAGTGGTGGGGCCCCCTAGAGCCATCGCGAGGTCAGAAAACAGGGGCGGGGGTCTGTAGCGTCTAAATTTTTCATACCCAACGCGCAACACATATATTTTTATTGAATACAAACAAGGCAGGAGCACCCCCCCCCCTCTTCTTTTTTCTTGAAGAAAATGTAACTTTTTTTTGCATTTGCAACTTTGATATTTCTCCGGGGCCCCTTGCCTACTGCCTAAATTGCCTATTTGGTAATCTGGCCCTGGTCCGTCGCCAAGCTCAAAGTTTCTGTGTAAGGCTGTTGCCAACACAGCGGGCAAGATAGGGATCCCTCCTATTGAAATATGGTCTGCCGCTTGAAACAAAATATGTATTTTTTTTTTTATCTGATATTTGCTGTTCATCTGGTCCAAATATTGCAAGTTGATTTCCTCGAAATAATAGCAATTTTGGAACTTTTACAAACGCATTAACAGTGATGATTTGACTTGAATCAAAGAAAGCTTCGAAAACTTGCATTATTTGAAACATTTAAAATGCCACAAAATCCACTGAAATAATCTTTTCTAATTTGAGCATCGAAATTAGTTTGTGAAATTTATTAATAAAAATTAACTTTATAATTACTATTGTGTTCCACTGTTTATGGCAACGTTTCAAAAATAGGAGTAATCAGCAGACATAATTACTGTCACAGGTAATATTCCGACAGCCCAATTATCTCATCCAGAAACTGCAGGTTCGTCCTTGTAATGAACTCATCAGTCTGGAAATTGGAGTAACCAAGTTGAAGGTAGATGCCCTCTCACTGAAGCTGATTTTTTCAGACTGATGAGTCACAACAAGGATGAAACTGCAGTCTTCTGGACGGGGTAAACGGGCTATCGAGATGTTGCATGTAGTTCTACGTTAGCCCTGGCTTAGGGGCGGTAACTTAATATACTTAATACTTACAATTGAGGAGTCATTTATCAAAAGGGAACATATCCACTTTTTAGAAAAAAATCATTTTGTGACATTTTCTAAATCTTTCAGATGACCTTTATCGAAGTACTTACTCTCAAGAAGTCCAAACGTGGAAAATCCTGTTTTATTTAAGGGTAAAATGTAGTTTTTTGATCAAAAGGTAACAAATCCATCCTCTGCACGTTTTGTTTTGAACAAAAGGGACATATCCTGAAAGAATCTGTAGTACGAAGAGCTTTAGATCCAAAGGAACACATGTCCAAAATCCTCAAATTTTAATCCACTACTTTAAGGATCATGTACTTCGATAAGAGAATATGAGAAGGTGAAATATTAGTGTTTTGGTGAAATTGGATTTTTTTACATTCAGGCTTTTGTTCAAAAGGACACATATCCAAGATTAAGATGGCGATAGCTCCTTGTTTTTTTTTTTTTTACACAAACATTTCTTACTCTGGGCCATGATTTGATCTTCTTTCGTGCTCAATTCTGTGCCCAGAGAAGATGACAAAACTATTTTGCTCTTACACTAATTCGCTTTTCTCACCTCCTGAACATTTTTAGAAAATGGATATGTTCCCTTTTGATAAAGTCCTCAATTAGTTCTCATTGTTTTTTGCAATAATGAAAAGGAGGTAGCAATTGGGAGGCATCATGACAGAGAAAGTAACTTTAGAAAGAGTCAGCAAAAAAGTTGCAATGCGCTAGTTAACAAACAAATGTAAAAGAATTAACTGTCCATTTAAGGGGGGAAACCAGTTTAGACAGGTTAAAAAAATCCATTTTTTTATGTCATAAAATGTTAGTAAAATTATTCAAGAATATGTTGCCAAAATTTTAATTCAAAATTCCGTTTAGTTTCAATGCTATGAGCCCTTAAAAAACTGAAGATTGGAAATGTTCACAGCAGTTTTTTTTTAATCGCGTTTTTCTCGAAACGAATTTTTTTTCAACTGGTGTGCATTCTAGAGCAAAATATTATAGGCCAATCGTTCTGAAATTTTGTGCGAATATTCTTTATTCAATTACACTCTATTTGAGACTAATTCTGGGATGATATTATTATTAAAAATATTTTTTTAATGTGGGAAAAAGGTGAACAAAAATGGTACAAAAACGTGAACTTTGCGATCAAGCACCTGAAAAACATGAAATGTTTTTTTGAGCAATCACGATTGCTTATTGATCTCACTTGACCGGCTTTGATGTTTGGTTCCTTTTTCAACTTGGACAAGGGACCTCAGCAGCACCACCGCCCACCGGCCTCTGCAGGCGCACCGTCCCCCGGAATCTGCTTCTCCTGAGCGGTAACGTCCATGTCCTTCACACATGCACGCTCACACACATACACACTTACACAAGCACACCTTTACACACATACACACTCACACAAACACGCCATTACACATACGCCTACGTGCATACACACATGTCTACGAACACATACAAGCCTACACAACACGCACATGCGCCTACACGCGCACGCACCTACACACACACGCACAACTGTACACACGTAACCGCCCAGGAGGAGGGGCAGGCTTGGGGGGGGGGACAGGAGCCGTTTCTAGAAACAAAAACTCCAATGAGTAGCGTCCTGTCGCAACTCGTGATTGCGAAACACATAATTTGAATACAAAATTTCAGAATTCAAATTAATTAAACTATTGTTTTTTTTTAAAACCAGAATTGGGTTCATATTCTGAAGAAACATGTTGTTAACGATGAAAAAAAAATGTAATGATTACTGATACAAATTGCGACTTCAGGAATGCACACCAGCAACAAGCTCTGATGGCGACCATCCACGGACATCAGCTTCTAACTCCGCTAATTCTGGTGGAAATAACTTGAAAAAATTACATAGTGTACTTCAAAATATGAATAAAATATCCTTCAAGTTTGAACAAAATCTGATTATTCCTTCCCTGTTGCAAAAAATCACGAAAAACACTAAAATTTCTGCCTCCTAAACTGATTTCCACCCTTAATGTTTGACCAATGAATGTACTGATTCTTACGTGGAGCATTAGGGTCAGGAGTGATCAACGTGCAGATTGGTTTCTGGCTAGACCATCTTCCTGAAGACAGGCAAGTGACGTAAACGGGCCCCTTCCGAACATAACCCGGCTTACAAGTGTAAATGACGATGTGTCCAGGCTGATAAACCGGATTCGGTCCGGCAGGACCATTGACGTCCCGGTCTGCATTCTGCACATCGCCTGGGTCAGGACAAATCACTGAAAGCAAGAAACATTATTTAGAAGAAATTTTTGAAGAGAAAGTGCCAAAGAAACCACTAACTACAGTAAAATCTCGATTATCCGCGAGTGGATTATCCGCGGGACGGATTATCCGCGAGTCATTTAACAATCAGGAACATGTATTTTCGTAACAAAAAGGCTAATGGCTATTTCTTATTTTATTACTTTTTTTTTTTTTGTCGAAACATTGTAATATTAAACTCAGTTGTTTTGTTTTATTTATTTATTTGCTTACCAGAAGACCCGACAGACGTTTTTCTGTTCAAATTTTGTAAATTGAAAAGTTAAAAAATTTCAATAAACTATTAAGTGTTTGAACCGTTTTGTTGAAAAAAATTGGTAAAAAGAAAATTATTTAAGCTGCTTGGTATCAGAATGCGTATATTTATTACAACTTGATTTATCTAATGCCCACTGAGCAGTTGTTTTATTAACTTTTTTTTTCCCGTATTTGATGGTTTGTTCCTTCAGCCATACTCAAAGGATAAAAAGCGTCCTCAGATATTAAGTGCAAAAAGCTAACTACCCATCTAGAACAAACGGGAAATCCCGCTGCAACATCCCTCATATGAAAAAGACTAAAACAATCGAAGGGATATTGTTTTAAAAAAATGATAAAAGTAAAAACAGTTCTCTGAATAAGCGAAAATCACTTATCCTCCCCCCTCCTGATGTAAAATAAACACATTTTTCAACTAAAATGACTAAACACTCTTTAAAAACGAAAAACAATTTTTTGCAATTTGAAATATTTCGCCAAATAAACAAAAAATACAATAAACTACATTAACAGTAGCTTTAAAATGCAAACAAATGATTACGCAACTCTATTAATTATAGCAAAAGTCACTAAGCCACCACGTTACTGTAATCCAGCCAATCAGTGAGTGAAGCCAACTCCGACCTATTACTCCGACTCCGATTAGCGGTCGGACCTATTGAACGAAAACTTTTAAAACTTCATATACATTGCTTAATTTGTTCTTTCCACTAAAGATAAAGATCTTCCACAGCACTGATCTCTTGTGTACAGAACTACCCCGTTGTAATTTATCTGGAAGAAAATAAAATTTGTTTCGTCTTTAAATTCCACCATGTTTTCCTTTAATAACGCACTGATTAGTTAGATAATCCTTAAAGCATTCTCGACATTGGTGCCAAAACTCAGATGGATTTCAGCCGAGAATCAAATGTTGCTGGGGTCGGTACTTTCTGATCATTTGGTTAGGAAAACCTAAAGCACCGATCCGGTCACATGGTTCAACTACGACGACAGAACACACGTTTAACCTGATCCTTCCAGTACTTTCAACTGTTAACACAACTGTTGAAAGCCTGTAAAAACAGTTCGATGGTAATGACGCAAAACGCTGGTTACAAGTTTTAGATATATAAGAAACGTATTAATGTACAGGGGCGGTGGGGGCGACCGCCCCCTCCGTAACCATCATTTTCCGAAAACAATAAGATGAAATTGAAGAAATTACTAGCAACTGCTACTATTTTAATCAAGTAAATTCTATAAATTTGCTTTAAATTAGTTTCCCCCTTCTCCTTTTATTAAACTTTAACAACACTGCTATGCAAAAAAAAAATTTTAAAAAAAATTGAATTTTGACATCTTGAATTCAAATTATGTTTTTCGCAATCACGAGTGTGTGTATGTAGGCGTGTGTGTTTGTGTGTGGGGGGTATGTGTGTTTGTGTGTAGGGGTATGGGTATGTAGGCATGTGTGTTTGTGTGTGGGGGGTATGTGTGTTTGTGTGTAGGGGTATGGGTGTGTAGGCATGTGTGTTTGTGTCTGTGTGCTGTCATAAGTGTGTGGGTAGTTGTGTGTATGTGTTTGTGTGTGTGTGTAGTTGTGTAGTATGCGCGTGTGTGTAGGACATGGATGCACCTTGGAGACGGCGAGGGTGCAGAGGGTGGCGGTGGGAAAACAAAATGATAGGACATCACAAAACAGTCAAATGAGAACAATAAGCAATCGTGATTGCTCAAAAAAAAAAAAAAAAATCAAGACGCTTCTGACATAATTCTTGCTGATTCTTATGTAAAATGACTTCTTGATTCCAAATACGCCTGCAGTTTTTCCCCTATAAGCCCCAGTTTTTTGGAAATGCCCCCCCCCCCTTTTTTTCAGTTTTCGACCGTTTCATAGCCAATATTTCTATTTGGATTGAAAGCGAACATTTTATTAGCTATTAACACTTTTCTGAAGGACCAGACAGGTTCAAAGTTCAAAAGCATGAGCATTTGAATCACATTGGGAGACTCATAGAGGTTATTCCCCTCTAAAATATTTAAAAAATCTACAAAACCGATCTTGTTCCCTAGGGGCTTGTTTCACATTGTTTTCGCTTATTTTCGGTATAAATCCAGAATATACGACTCACTCCTATGAGCCCCAAGTCCGAAACAATGTTCACGTTGTAAAACAATTTTAAAAAAATATATTGGAAGCATCGTATTTTGCATAGCAAAAACCATGTTCACTTATATGTAAAAACATTAGTTTTCAAATCCCTAGTGGGTAGATGGGGGAGCAGTTGACTCTCTGCCCCCCCCCAGGGGATCACAGGACGTGACGGGTCTGGGGGGGGGCAGGCTTTTACGGTTTTCAATCGCCACTCCTTGAACATATTGTAACGGATGCGGCGAGACTTCCAACTTTCTTGAAAGGACGACACATTTCTTGATAAAAACACAGGAGCTTTATTTACACTATGTACAGGAGAAATCGTTAACAACTGCTAAATTAATCATCAGCAATTAAGCAAGTATCACTCAACACCGTAAACTCAACGGTTACACACGTATTTACTTCCAAATACGAAAACAACACAGCGAAATGCCTCGCAATAAACAGAGCTAATACACTCTCAGTACAAATTCTCAATCGAAACTGAACTTTTTATCACGCGGGACGCTTTTATAAACACCGAAAAGTTTCCACAACATTCTTACTGCTTCTCGAAATGCGTAGACCGTTATCAAATTTTATCAATGAACAAAAAAGAAATAGGGGGGATCGTATACTTTAGCCGAATGTATAGGGGTTGTATATTCATTACGGGAAACTATTTACAGGTTACGTTACTACAATAATTACTATTTACAGAATTTGTAACAATATTATAAATCCGCTGCCCCTGTTAATGTAGGCAATCGATCAAAAAAGAAACTTGATTTTATATTACAGGCATTTATCAGAACACTTACCAGGAGCTTGGGTGATTTCTGTGGTAGGTGCTGCAATTACAGTTTCGCGTGTGCACGTGGGCTTCTTAGTCCATGTTCCTGATATTTGGCACGTGACGGAATCAGGGCCCTGCATTGCAAAACCCTCGTTGCAGTAGAACCACACAGTCTCACCAGGTTTGTATTTTACCGTGGATAAAGTAGGCGCTCCTAACATGTTTAGGCTGTAGCCATTCGTGGTCGACCCTGGATGCGTGCAGTACACTGGAATAAAATATTTTAATAATCTTTTGTCAGTAAGCGAATGCTTTATCTTCTTAAGGGGGTCCTGGATACATTTTGAAAAAAAAAAATTTAAACAGTTCAGAGTTTTAAAAAATTTTACACTGATTTACCATCTATTTAATAAGCAAAATCATGACAAAAATAGTTTCAAATTTTTTTATAAAGTTAAATTTAATTTGTTTTTTGAAAAAAAAAATGGGGTTGCTTTAACTTTTAGTACGCTTAACTTTTTCTTCGACGATTTAAAAAATATTAATTCAATAAAAAATAGAAAATATTAGAAGAAAAATTTCGAAAAAATTCGAAGATACTTTTTTTTTTTTTTTTTAACTTTTTTTTTTTTTTTTTTGGAAAAACTTTTTTTTTAATTTGTCGAATAAAACTTACAGTAAACTGTTTGAAAAATATATGCTCCAAATTTGATTATTTTATCTTTATCAGTTCTTGACTTATAAGAGTTTGAATATAAAAAAATCCAGACAAAATTGCATCATGGAGAAAAACTCGTTAAAGTTTTAAAAGTAAGTGTAATATTAATTAAATGCATGCAAAAAATAATTATATCTTTCGTTCTAAGTAAGATAGGAACAAGATTCAAACGTCCTTTTCAGCAGAAAAATACGAAGAAGTTTTTTTAAATGATCAAAAAACAAAATTGTAAAATTTGACGATTTTTGTGTCTTGAACCCCCTTGAAGTCATTAAAATATTGCTGAAGTTGCTCCAAACATTACAAGTTTTTTTACAAAATAAATTTCTTTGTTTAACGCAGTTTTTCTTTACCTTGCTCGAGGTAGGGAGTTGCTGTAATTTTTGTACTAGCATTCATTGAATCTTTTATAATTTAAAAATCCCCCCCCCTCCTGCAAACCTGAAGATGTTTGTTTATATTTACTCAATGGCACATCCGCCTATGGAGGCCAAGGTTTACTGTGCAAATCTCAGTTTTCTTTCTGGGGTGCAACTCAGATGTTCCGGTTAGGTGGTTAGTCGTATCACTGAACCACTGGTCTTCTTATACCTTACTAGCTGGGTTGCCCGGCTTTGCCCGGTCTACTTTGAAAATAAAAATCGTGTCAAGTGACGTATAGTCAACAATCAGGCTTAAATAAAAGAGAAAAAAAACATCATGCAAAATTTCACCTCCAAACAATGATGACAGATATTAAAATACGTTTAAGAAATTTAAATGAGAAAGATGGATTTAAAAAGCGTAACCGTGGAAACACAAAGTAAACTAAGTTTACAAATAGAAAATGAGAAAGATGGAAATAAACAATAGATTCAAAAAGCGTTAGCGTGGAAACGGAAAATAAAATGGTTAAAAACTTGCAAAAGAGAACAGATTTTTGAACTTCATTTAATTCGTTTGTAACTTTTTTCTAATGGAGATAGAGGGTAAAACTTTTGACCACAGGTCGAGTTAGATCTGGAGTAAAAAAAAGCTGCCCTTTTCAGTTTTGTAAAAAAGAAAACTGTGGGACAATCCCTCCACTTTTTATTGATATATTTAATGAAGAAAGTAGTGTCTAAATTTGAGCTAAGCCTAAACCAATTCGAGCTAAAAATGCAAATAACTCCCGTCGTAATTAAGTTAGATTATTGAAACAAATTGCGTAGAACGCGGAAAGTTCTACTCTTTCCAGCGATATATAATATTAATATGTGCAAGTTATTTTTCACACTCATAATCGGGAATTTATGAGAAAATTGGACCTAAATTGGAATAAAAAAAGAACTATTCATAGGATTTTTTCGAACTGGTTTGCAAACCTTTTCAGGACTTAAAGGAACAAACTGTGAAAATTTCAGCGAAATCGGCCGGGTAGTTCTCGAGTTTTGCGAGTTCAAGCACACAGACGCTTTTTGGGGACTTCATTTTATACTATGTAGAGATTAGAGGGCACAAAAGGAATAATTTAAAACAGTTGCACACATGAAAGCACTATGCAATGACCGCGGGCCGTGGTGGTCTGATCGGTAAGGCATCGAGCTTGGGACTGGAAGGTCACGGGTTCGATCCTACACTGTAAAAAAAATCCGGAAACGTTTCTGAGTATATCGTGCAGCTGTGGTTCATGAAAGTTTCAAAAACGTTTCTGAGTATTTCGGAATCCTCTTTCTGTAATGTCCAGAAACGTGTCTGAGTATTTCGGAATCCTCTTTCTGTAATGTCCAGAAACGTGTCTGAGTATTTCGGAATCCTCTTTCTGTAATTTTCAGAAACGTTTCTGAGTATTTCGGAATCCTCTTTCCGTAATTTCCAGAAATGTTTCTGAGTATTCTGTGCAGCTGTGGTTCATGAAAGTTTCGAAAACGTTTCCGAGTATTTCGGAATTCTCCAAACAATTTTCAAAAACGTTTCCGAGAATTTCGGAATCCTTTTTCCGTGATTTTTTCTAAAACATAATTCTTTATTATAGTATTGCATACCATATCAGTTTCAATTCTTTCATATCTAAGAGCAATAATACAAGCAATTTTAGAATTATTCGTGGATTTTTTTTTTTTTTTTTTTTGGAATTTCTAATGACAAATAGCATGGTTAACAGCATAACATATGCACAGTTATAAATTTTTGAAAAATTATGAAATAATCTAGTAGTTTCATTCCTAATCACAAAATCGTCGGGGAATTGGAGTGGGGGTACCTTCTGAAAAGTGGGGATTGTTTGTTAAACAATCTTAAACTTCAGTTTTTCTCTCAATATTTTCAAGACAAAACTATCAACATATTGTATTTTTAATGCAGAACTTAAAAACATATCTTGTATCAAACTTGATAGCTTTTATCTTCGGATAAAATTTGACAGGACTTACCTGCCCTTCGCGTTCCGGAATTCGTTCACCTCAAGTCAATTTCTGTGACGAACAAAGTGTACCGAAAAGTACCAACAGAGAAATTGATGAATTTAAATATGACACCAAGTCCCCCTGCTGGAACCATTCGGGTTGATTCTTCTGTTCTTGTCCTTTTCCAGTTCATCACAAATATAAATACTTATTCAAAATAGGTTACTGATTTTATTTTTACAGTGTGCGCAAAATGCATTATATATTTTATTTATTAAAACATTGAACTCTATTACATGATTATTCCATTTCATATATACGAGAATAACCCCTCCCCCACCATAAAAGTGATGGTGCACCCATAAAATGCTATGAAGCGCCCACCCCCCCTTGAAAAAGCAACATCATATACATTATAAATCAAAGTATCACATACATTATAAATCAAAGTATCATATAAATTATAAGTCAAATACTTTAATATGGTGTAAAAATACAAAATTATTTTATTAAGTCTTTTTTTTTTCTTTTTTTTTCTTTTTGCTTTTGGTAAAATTGAGGCTCGTAAAACGAAAAAAATGAAGACACTTTTAAATACATATATGTATCTATTTGTTAAATAAATTAATACACATTTAACTAATTTAAAGCGTTTCGCTAATGCAAATATTTAAAGAGATATCGTCATTTAGATAATACTGAAGCACTATGTTCCTAATTACAAGAGATAGTTTTTTTTTTTTTACTTCATACAATCTAGCTACACTGTTTACAAGAGAATGAAAACATGCAACCTTAAAGACGAACTATCAAACCTGACAATTTGCATATTATAACATTTAATTCATAATGCTTGATACATAGCCAAATATTAACTGAGATTGACACATAAAAACAAAGTACACAATAACACATATTTAAATTTTTTTATAATCTTCAATTCATAAATTTTACAGAATAAAACTAGACACACTTGCACTTTAAATATGTGTTCTATGTAATGTAAAATATTTTCAAATTGCAATAGTTCACAACGAAAAAATAATACTGAAGAAAATAGTTTTTTTTAACGAGATTTATATGAACTAAATCTCTTTAAAGTAATAGAGTTGCAAAGCGACTTACCTATTCGTCGGTGGTGGTCTTTTGCAGGCTTTGGTCACCAAAAAGGTGATTTTTATGACAGAATAAAATTCTGCCAACAAAAATTACCCATTTGGTAGAAAGAAGAAAAGTATCCAAGAAAAAAGTAAATTACCTACACAAGTTATGCGACGCAATGAATTTACATGGCGTCCTCTCGGTAGTTATTTGGTTTTCAATTTCAGTTTGTATTCCTTCCGCGAGCATGCGTCGAGAATTTGCACTTCGTACTTAAAAATAAGTGACATAGCTTCAAATTCAATCTTATGACGATATATATGCAAGAAAATATAAGACTTTAGAATTATCTTCAGTGAATTCATGCGAGGAACAAAACTTCTACTAATCCCCTTGATGAGTGTTACTTCGCATACATGAGTCACAGCACTTGTTTTCATTGCGTGCTTTCGAAAGTTTTAGTTTAGATTTGCTGCTGGACTATAAAATTGTGAGCTGCGCATGCGTCGACTCTTACTTTCTTGCTATACGGGAAACGTTTTTGATTATAGCAGAAAACTGCGGAGGGCGTACGAATCTGTGTATTACGGAAAACTTTTTTATATATTCAGAGAGTTTTCCGAGATTTTTTACAGTGTAGTCGGTCGAAGATCACCGTCTTCATTAATGGTGACTGGGGGGACGTTAAATATGCTTGTAGTCACAAAGTCCTTCAAGTGAAACGTTACCTCTGGAGGTTCTGGACGAGGGATAGCTCGGTTTCTGGTCTTGATCAAAAAAAAAAAAAAAAAAAAAAATCAGCGCTGTCTTCAGGGTCAGAACCCATACAACTGGTTAAACCGCAAATAAGAGGTTTAACCAGGTACGGGGGACCCTGCAGTGAAAAGTATGCAGTGAGCAAAACCAATGAAACATAAATGTCATTATAAAAATGCTGAATTAATTACGAATCAATGTGACTTTTGCTACTGTATTCTAGTGACAAGCTTAAAAACGCGCGGCTACTGTATAGCAAGTGCCACTCTCGTATCAAGCTATTTTCACACCATTCTCATTGATATTTTTTGAACAATCACGATTACTTATTGTTCTCATTTGACAGTCCTTGGCGTTGTGGTTCCTTTTTCAGCTTGGACCAGGGGCCTCTGCAGCACCACCGCCCACCGGCCTCTGCAGGCGCAACTGTCCCCCGGTAACCGATTCTCCTGGTCGGTGGCGTCCATGTCCTAGACACACCCACGCCCATACACACACACACGCCCATACACACACACACGCCCATACACACACACACGCCCATACACACACACACGCACGCCCATACACACACACACACACGCCCATACTCACACACACGCACGCCCATACACACACGCACGCCCATACACACACACGCACGCCCACACACACACACACGCACGCCCATACACACACACACGCCCATACACACACACACGCACGCCCACACACACACGCACGCCCATACACACACACGCACGCCCATACACACACATATATATACACGCCTACGTGCAAACAGACAGGTCTACACACACACACAAGTCTACACATGCACGAACGCGCACCTACACACACACACATAACCGCCCAAGAGGTGGGACAGGTTTGGGGGGACAGGAGCCGTTTCTAGAAACAATAACCCCAATGAGTAGACTCCTGCGCAACTCGTGATTGCGAAACACATAATTTGAATTCAAAATTTCAGAATTCAAATTAATTTCTTTTTTTTTTCGTTTTTATGCATAACACTCATGAAACCATTATAATACATTATAAACCATTATAATTAATGACACGTTAATGCTATTAGTATCTCAAAGGCTCTTTAGAAAAGTCTAGATTTTAAGAGGGAACTTTTGGTGAAGTGAAATGTTTGGAAAATTTTTGATACCACTAGAACGACAATTCTCTGTTGCCATTTTCACAATGCAAGCAGAACAACGAAACCGAAACTAAAGTAGAAATGATCTCCAAATTCAGTTTGTGGACGTTTATTGTTTTTATGCATAACACTCATGAAACCATTGCTCGTAATGACACGTTAATGCTGTGAGTATCTCAAAGGCCCTTTAGAAAAGTCTAGATTTTAAGAGGCAACTTTTGGTGAAGTGAAATTTTTGGAAAATTTTTGGTACCACTAGAACGACAATTCTCTGTTGCCATTTTCACAATGCAAGTAGAGCAACGAAACCGAAACTTAAGTAGAAATGGATCTATAAATACATTTTGTGGACGTTTATTGTTCCCTGAACCCAGACACAGGATCCCACAGTCTCCTTTTCAAACTCTATCGACATCCCCTGTAATTTAGGGGGTCAGGGGAGGCAATGTTCTCCCTCCCCACCCCCTTTGAAAAATTAATACATTTACACGAAAATGGGAATAGTTTTTGCCTTTTTCTTGCCATAATTTACGTTGAGTATATACCATTTACCCCGCCCCCCATCCTGGAAAAAGAGTTTGAAGTAACCTATAATGTAGCCCGGGTATATTCGGACTTTCGACAAAAAACGTCAAAAAGAATCTAATTAATCTATTAAAACTAAATAAATAAATAATTTTATCTTCTGGGTGGTGAGATATTTTTGCTTCTGTGATTGTTTGATTCAAATAATAGAAGTGATCTGAACTGCCGATAAATGAAGCTGACTCATCGAACCCAGGTTCGATTGAATTGAGACTAAAAACCCCTGTAACTGCCGTATTCCCCAGCCAGTTTCTACCTCAGTCAGATATTCAGTCTTCAACCAATCGGCGGTTCGGGTCAGTCACGGAACCTTTTTCGATAAGCGGTTTGAGTCTGACGGAGACTCGAATCAGCTGGTGAATATGACCGTATGACATCATAACTAAATAATGACTAGATGACTTACCAGGAGCAGGCGTAGTTGTGTTCGCTGCTGGGGCCGTTTGAGGGACGCATGTGGGTTTCTTGGTCCACCTTCCAGACGTTTGGCAAGTGATAGAATCAACGCCCTGCATGGTAAAACCTCGAAGACAGTAAAACCATACAGTCTCTCCTGGTCTGTACGTTGCTCTAGGTGCAGCAGGATAGCGATTCTCGTTTTGGATAATGGCATTGTCTAGTGGGCCAGGGTCTGTGCAGGCCACTGAAATAAATCAGTTTTGAAGATCTTTCAGGAACTTCAATGTGTTTACTACAGAGTGCGGCTGGGAAACGTGCTGATTTGAAAAGTCAATAAAAGGAAAAGCACTTTGTATATCAATGTATTTTTTTTAATAAGATATTGTATACATTCTGAATTTTTATTTCAACTACATTTAAAAATTATATCGGACAAATGGCGGCCCCCATTCATGATGCACTGATCTACCGTGGATTTGAAGTTTTGTTCCACTCGTTCGAGCATATCGACAATTATGTTGGCGATGGCTAGCTGGATGTTGTCCTTCACGTGATGAAGGGTTCGGCGCTTGTTGTAAACGATCTATCGCAAGGCATCGCCAACATTCCTGTCGATATGCTCGAACGAGTGGAACAAAACTTCAAATCTGGGGTAGATCAATTCATCATGAATGGGGGCCGCCATTTGCCCGATGTAATTTTTAAATCTAGTTAAAATAAAAATTCAGCATGTATACAATATCTTATAAAAAGAAATACATTGATATATGAAATACTTTTTTTTAGGTATTTCCCTACCGCACCCTGTATGAGGGAATAACATACATTATTTATATTGTTTTGTTGTTTGAAAAGTTAATTATTTGCTGGAGCTTTCATAAAGCGTACATAGCAACGCATTCTCTTTTTTCTGCCCCAGGGGTGGGGAGAGACATGAGGGTCATAGGAGTCATGACCTCCCCCGCCCACCCCCCCTAAACTGTGGACAATATTATGCAACCATCATTATTGCATGAGATCATAACTTAATGATCGCTTACAAGATGGATAGTTATAGAATATCATCAAAAATATCATGCAAGTATATTATTACACATTGTGTTCAAGTACTTTATGAATAAAATGTAAGTGATTGCCACAATCTTTTTGATTTATTAGTTAGTTGCTTAAGTAAATATTTAAAATAATACTTCCATTGCTTCTGAAATTATTCAATAAAGTGCATGCCTATGTCCTGCCAGATGTCATAGTCCTGGCCGATTTGGTGGTTCTTATTCTGCCCGAACAGTTTCAGACTTTTGGTACCCAAAGCTCTATATTTTCAGAATGCCCCCCCTCCCTCCCCATAAAATGTTTGGCTGCATCTGCTCCTGTTGGAACAAAAGTCAATTTTACTGATCACAATGGAAAATAAGTTTAATTAAGTACGAGTATGTTTCTTTAAATAACAGAGCTTTTGTATAAAAATAAGTGCATTCTCTCTATTCCTTGCTTAGATCCTCAAGCCTCTACAGTCACAAACTTTTTACTTTTATTCTTTTGCTTCATTGATCTTTTTCAAAGGTGCAGCGAAGAGGGGGTTTTGGGGGTGAAAACGTTCCCCAGAGGCATTGATTTTAACATAAATGTAAATTATAATACAGTTAAATACTGTTTAAGGCTTTCACGGCCGGCGTCAATATGGGGAGATAACATTTCCGGACTTATTGACCGTGGTCTAATTGGAGTAGAAATTCCAGACGTTTCGACTTGCTTTGCTGCAGCCATCATCAGTGGTTTGAGCTTGGTGAGACTGCCAATAAGCCCGGAAATGTTATCTCCCCATATATAATACAGTTGTTTATGCATATGAAAGGGCTTCTGAAACGGGACCCGCGTTCAGAACGTATTATTGATCAAAAAATCCCTTTCAGAAGATATTTTTGACCAAAAACCCTTTCCAGGAGTTATTTCTGGCTGCTCTAGTGATCCTTTTAGATTACTGCATTCCACTGAACTGTTTTACTACTGTACTGAGCTTGAACCTGCCATTCCTGCTCTTGACTTGGAAAATTTCATCCATAAAAATCAAGACTTACGCAGTAAGTTCCTGCTCAAAAGTCAGAGTAAAGGCAAAATTACTATCAAAATACCAACAGCCTGGACAAATACAGCAGTTTCATCGATTTTATGAACTGGTCAGTCTGAAAACTAGTCACTAACCTAGCTGGATTCAGATTTCTCGTCATTTAAACTGAGCTTACCTTCAAACTGTTGAATAAATTAATTTCAGCAATAGTGCTTACCTATTCCACAAAATCACCACAGTCATAGCATGACGGGTGCAATTTCTTGGCACTTTCAATTCCACTTCATTTGTAGGAACAAGAAACCCAACGAGTAGGGTAGGGTAGTTCAAAAATGCATGTAAAAAAAAAGTTTCTCCTACTTAACAGGACACCCCTCCATATTTTTACATTTGTGGATAGTAATATACTTGGAGGAATTTTAGCTTCCTATTTCAACTGGAGGAGGGTGCTCAACCCCTTCTCCCAAAATTAGTATAAGGGTATAAGGAGGGAGGTTAAAAAATACATTGAACTAAAAAAACAATGGTTCATATTATATTATACACGAGTAATATGCATATACATTGCAATAAAATTACTATTTACAAAAAAAAAACAGCTGGGGAAATTAAATGTTTCTAAATGTGTGACATTTTCTATGCTACGGCGAATGTTAAATGGAGGGGGGTCATTGAGCACCCTCTTAAAAATTGAGAAAGAAGCTAAAACCTTTACAGAATAATACTATTAATAAGCCTAAAAAAGTAGAGGGTGACCTGAACTATAGCTGAAAAAAAGATTTTTTGAACCACCCTATCGCAATTTGCGATAGCGAAAAGCATTTGAATTCCAAACGTAATAATAATAATAATTATTATTATTATTATTATTTTGCTAACCAGTGTCGGCCATCAATCTGAATTGATTGCTAAATTTTACATCAACGGAAGCAAAGCTGCTGGTAAAAGCTAGTATGAAAGTAAAAGGACCTTAGACTCTTTTAGACTCACCTTCCTCACATCTGGTGCCTGTCCTTCCAGCAGGACAGACGCAACGTCCGTAAGGATCGCATGTACCTCCGTTTATGCATTCACATCGTCTAGATTGTGATCCTATGATGGTTGGAGCTCCTGAAAATGAGCTACTATTAGTATATCTTAATCGCACAAAAAATACAACTTCAGCATTAAAGTTTTCTCTTTTACTAGGGTCTTGTTTTCTTTGTATTGCTTTTTATTTATCTTCATATTTTAGTCTAGTATATTTAAATCATACTTACTTTTATTTTCCTATATTGGAATTATGTTTAACCTTTTTTTCTAGGCGATTGGAGCTTCGGCGCTTTGAGAAAAACTTCGTTTGAGGTATTTTTTCACGAGCTTTCCAACCGTTTCTAAGTCGAAAAAATTGTACGATCCCTTCACTCGGAAAGAGCTAACTAGGGCAAAAAAATGCGTTTTAAAAATTATCTCCGTTAATTAGAGTCTATATGTTCTTTTTTCCTAGAGAACTAAAACTTGACAATAGCTATGGAAAAAAAAGAAGAGCAAATGAAATCGGCTGACAAAGAAACAAAATGGCATCCAAAGTTTTCCCGAAACGTATTAACATATAAAGATTGTTTTACACTCACCTTTCTCACAACGAATGCCTGTCCTTCCAGAAGGACAAACGCAACGTCCGTAAGGATCGCATGTGCCACCATTTTGACATTCACATTTTTTAGTATCATCTTCACTGATAATAGTTGAACCATCTGAAAAATAAGTAATAGGAGACTTGTAAAACTGAAATTTTAACCTGAGAATAAATGGTATCCTTTGGATAGCCATCGGGTTAGCCAAAAACTCTTATTTTAAATTTGTTTTCATCCAAGTAGTGGAGTTCTGTTCTTTAATAGATGCAAAATATTTTTCAAATTTGAAGGTACATCCAAACCTGTTTTTATGCGGTAGATAGGGACCGCATAAAAAAAATCGCATAAAAAAATCGTTCGAAACTTCACGAGTAGCTATAAAAATAGTTTTTGCAACACAGTTGTATTTCTTTTATGTGGTAGATAGGGACTGCATAAAAAAAATCGCATAAAAAAAATCGTTCGAAACTTCACGAGTAGCTATAAAAATAGTTTTTGCAACACAGTTGTATTTCTTTTATGCGGTAGATAGGGACCGCATAAAAAAAATCGCATAAAAAAATCGTTCGAAACTTCACGAGTAGCTATAAAAATAGTTTTTGCAACACAGTTGTATTTTTTTTTTATGCGGTGGATAGGGACCGCATAAAAAAGTCTAACGTGGAAAATAACTCAAAAAACTTACGAAATAACTAGGAATTTTTTTTTTTTAAAGGAAGACAAAATAAACCAAGTGATTATAATTTTGCCGAATCGTCAGGCTACATTTCCCGAAGGAGGAAATTTTTGGGAAGTCACAGTGACTTCCCATCGGGGTGCCCCTGTGGTCACTTGAAGATGCCACCTCGCACTCGTTTTAGAAATAATTTCGTCAATTGAACCCCAATATGATTGAAATTTTCATATACCGCACAAAAAAAGCCGCACAAAAAAAAGACCGCACAAAAACAGGTTTGGGTGTATTTGAGTCACCGTCTTAGTTATTTATAGAATCTAGTCATTTTACTAAAAAATAAGATTAATTATCAAAAATTTTGAATCAAATTACTATATGGACTCGTTTCTTTCACAAAAACACTTTATAAATGTAATAGTTTACAAAATTTAAAAAATAAATAAATAAATAAAAAAATCGGGAGCACTAGCACTCCTATTATTTCTCCCTTTTTCTTGCACTTTTGCGGGTAATTTCTTAAGAGAAAACATACACTTGGCTAGGGAAAATATCATAAATTTACACTTTAACAGGGAAAAATTGGTATCGAATAAATATTCCAATTTAAAAAAAAAAATCAAAATACATACTTTTGCAGGGAAAAAATTACATCAAATAAAAAGTATTTCAATGTTCTTGACAGGAAAAAAAATCAAGTCTTTTATGTAAAATAAAAAACTGATTTCACTCTAAGCGAAATTTTTGCTGCATTATTCCGTTGCACGTGGAAATGTCATCCTCGTCGAGCCAAAAATTATAACATTAAAAAAGACAAATTAAAATAATAAGTAGATCATTCCAGTGTCACATGTGAACACTCAGCCTCTATACTTTCACCATCATTTTGTTACGGGCCTTAAAAATTTAATTAAAGAGGAGAAAACATATCTTTTAACCTTTGGTACATACAAAGATACTCCTGACAGAGTTATATTTTTTTAAAAAGAATTTTGTTAGCTACAACTTAATTTATTTGCACGTGTCACGTGAGGGACATCCAAAGTTAACCTATTGTATTTCTCTGTATGAATTAGTTAATATCTTCGCTCTATTGATGAAGCATTGACAAAAAAAAGTATAGGTTTCAAAATCCCAAACTCCACCGTAAAGGAAAAAATTTCTCATTCGTTGAGAAATAACTTAAGCCGTTGAAAAAAATAAATAAATGATTTTTTTTTTTAAAAATACGTATAGGGCCCTTTAAATGAAAAGACCGCCAACTTTTCCCGCTCGTAACAGCTCATATATTTCATTAAAAAGTAATAATTTTAATAGGCAAAGAACAAACTGTTTACTTAGAAAATTACACATACGTTTGGGATTTCTTCACTTGATGATGAATGACACAAAATGACTGTTTTTTGAGGAATGCACAAGTTTTTAATTTAAACATTTTACTGCTATATTTTTGTCATTTTTCAAAAGTTGTTTTGTTCGGAATAAATGAATTCTATAACAATAAATGAATTCTATCCTCTGCCAGGGGCAATGCAGAGGTGAAAAAAAAAAAGCCTGCTCTTGCTATACTGCAATTTTCCAGAATATTCGCCCATTAAAATATTATTCTTTTGTTGGATGCCTTTTCATCCCTATACTCACTTCCTTTGCATTGAAAAAGGCGTTCCTTGTAAGGCCGAAACACGTGCATGCAGTAATCTGCAAGTTTAGTGAAATAAAACGTTGTTGTTTTTAATTTTACTTTTCTGCACTGAGATGCATATTTATTTATTTATTCGCTTACCTTTCGCTCTTACGCAGTAGGGCAAATCGGGCACCCATTCTCTGCCCGGGTAGCAGAAGTATCCACCCTGACTTCTTCCGTCGCAGAAAACAGTGCAATATGTTCCATCCATTTCCATGGTGCAATTATATGAGCCACTGCCTTGACCAGTAAGCACCAATTCGCACTGACCACTCGCTAACAAAAAGAATTATTATTAAATTAATAAAAATAATTATTAAATAAAAACAAAAAACCCGACTGCGTAAAAACCAAAAAAAACTAAAAAGAAAAATGTATAAGCCCAGTAGTTTAGAATGCTATTAAGTACTACTGAATAACTGCACCATTGAAATAGTTTTATATTCGTTCACAAATAAGACATATCATAAATTCAAAAACAGAATAGAAGGATCAACAGTCGGGGCCCATTCCTTTCTGAATCAAGGAACCCCGTAAAATTTGAATGGGCCCCGCCTGTTGATCCTTCTATTCTGTTTTTGAATTTATGATATGTCTTATTTGTGAACGAATATAAAACTATTTCAATGGTGCAGTTATTCAGTAGTACTTAATAGCATTCTAAACTACTGGGCTTATACATTTTCCTTTTTAGTTTTTACGCAGTCGGGTTTTTTGTTTTTATTTAATAATTATTTTTATTTTACACTTTTTAGTTAATTTTCAGTGACTTAGTCATTATGATTATTAGACTCGCAATCTTGTCATTTCATTGAGAGAGTTTGTATCGTGAGGTTTATTAAGTAACTTGCGGTGGTCTAAACTACAGATAATTAGTCCCTCTAGGGACCTAACTCGACTTAAAGCTACGTGTGCTTGACCTTTAGCAAAAATGCGAGAACTAAGTCAACCACAGCACAGCTATATAAACAGCCTGTATAGCTCATGATGACGCGAGTTAGCAAACATCGTCAGTCAAATCTTTCTCGCAAAACTAAAAAAGCCTGTCGCGAAAGTACACGTAGCGAAACTCAGTCCCCTGAATCACGACAAAAACAAATGAGGGAAAAGTACATCCGGAGCGAGGGTGGAAGTCCAACCCACCGCCTCAAGTGTGAGAAGCAATCGCTTAGACAACTCTGCCACTGAAGCCCTAATTAGTAGACACTAGTAAACAAAAAATTCAGGCTGTGAAAGCTACTTGCATTTGCCTCACGCTGTGTCGCACGCAGGTAGTGAGCGACACAGCGACTGCGTGCGACACGATCCCGAACTACCAAAATGGCAACTGGTTGTTGATATGGAGAATTGGAAATCTGGAAATTTTATATTTAGTATTAAGTTTTCCATTTCTTTACCTATATTAGTGTTCTTTCTTTAAAAAAAAACGTAGTTTTGACAAAAAAAAATTTTTTTTAAATGTCGAGTTTGCTTGAGTTAAGCAGTGGAAAATAAATATAAATAAAATCAAACCTCATGCGATTTCTAACTATAACAACAAAAATTTCGCTATCTAAAATTAAAAAACGTTGTCATGGCAATCTGAAAAATCAGAGCAACACCAACTCTGGCTAAGTGAGGATAGTAAGCAATTCGTGATTGCTTAAAAATTTCCCGATTCTGATTATACCCCTCTCATATTCAAGTGAACTTCGCGCGAATACATAAAAAAAAATTGATTTTGTTTCTAGATGACGTGGGAAATCTAGAAATGGAAATATAATCACATCTTGTAGAATTTTCTAGACACACAAACATAATCGAGAGGGATAGTTGAAAATCCTTTTTGAAGCGTTTCTTACCAAGAAATCACACGATACGTACGGGAATAATAAGAAAAAAAAATAAGTTGCAATCGAAAGAGCATTGTAAAACATGTTTTTTGATGTTTAAATTATTTGCCCTCGTGCCCGCGTTATTTAAATATAAGGTTTTAAAGACTGAAGCTGCAAGTTGAATGTATGCAGACTTCTCAGTTTTGGGAAAAACATTTGCAGCTGCTAGTATGAAAATATACTAGTATTTTTTAATATGTGTTTCGCCTTCATCTCAGTTACAGTTCTTCGAGATTGATTGAGCGCAAGACGCGAAGGAAATGCACTTACTCTCTAGACATTGCAGTTTTTTTTCCAAAATTGCAAGCAAATAGGCTGTTTGGTATTGGCCCGAAATTCTATCCAAGCTTGGGTTATATTAGCTTCAGTACAGCTTCTTTTCTTGGTAAGTGAGAAAAGAGTCAAGATATACCTGCTAATATATTTCAGTTTTCTTGGAAGGATCTTGATTTAGTCCAGAAACGTTATTGGCTAGCGAAAAACTTTCCGGTTTTTTCTAGGTATGCTAATGGCAGAAATTGGGCACATTAGCTACCAATTATTTTCCAGGTACGTTTCCGATTTGTTTTTAGGGTTGTATTCAAACGAAAATGCTTGAATTTAATATGAAACTAAAAATTTCACAAATACTCGTTCTGAAATGAAAACTTTAGGTGAAATAGCGCCCCCTCCTTTATTTTACTTGAGGAATTAACCCCTGTACATGCAACGTGTGAGAACTTTTTTTTTCTTTGTAATTGAACAGCGTTAGAGGCACTACCTTTTGCAGACCTACTGCTATCCTCGAATATAGCACCGGTTCTTCCATGAAGCAGAGCTATCGGCGGATGCCATTACCACCAGAATTTTGACGCCCGGTTTATCCACCAGGTGGAGGCATCTGGGCTCTTTTCGACACGAAACTGCACGAGGTGTTTAATTTAGCCAAGAGTGTTCCAATTCAAACGAGTACTCAAGGGATCGTTTACATACCGCCTAATTTTATGTCATGACACGCTGTCGATCTTGAAAAAACACAGACAGGCCACTAGTTCAAACCTATGATTTTGGGTGAAAGAGACCAGGGTCTAACTACTACACTACTCTGTCGGCTAGACCCTTAAACTTGAGAAATTAGAAATCAACTTTGAAAGAAAAATTACTTACGCACGCAATCCGGGAAGGTCTGTGTAGGCGTCCACGTTCCTCGCTGACACGTCAACGTGATCTCATTTTCCTCTTCTCTCCCTTTAAAAACGTGTCCTGTGAGGCACCTGCCACGGCACGTCCTGTCGGAGCAAGAAATCCTATTTTACTGATTCTCACATTCTGGCGAGGGTTAAAGATGTTGAAAAACGAGCTGATGTGTGCATCACATGACTTCCTTTTACTCCAATTTACTGTCTTTTTCTCATTATTGGCAGTTTTAATGTGATTCAGTGGCCACATTAAAACCAGATTTAAAAAAAAAGAAAAAATCGCCAAATTTGTCGCCAAATTGGCAACAAAACTTGGCGACCAAATAACTGGCGATATTTCGCCAAGTGTCCGCCGAATTTTAACACCACTTGAGTTTACATCGAAATTAACAATGATTTGCCCCCAAAAAGGAGCAAAAGACCCCCTTTGGAGCATCCGAATGCAACCAAAAAGGGAGGTGCACAACTAGACCCCACTGGGAGTCTTAGTACTAAGTTTCAACTTTCTAGGAAATTCCGTTCTTGAGTTATAAGACACACATACGCACATACATACGTACATACAGACGTCACGAGAAAACTCGTCGTAATTAACTCGGGGATCGTCAAAATGGATATTTCGGGTGTCTGTAGGTTCCTAGGCATATATCCACGTGTGGTCGAGTTGAAAAATAAACTCAACATTCATTCGGGGGTGAGCAAAATGGAAATTAAGGCCGATTTTTGAGTGAAAATTTTTTAGCGAATACAATATACTTCCTTTTTTGTAAAAGGAAGTAAAAAGTGTGACTCCATTTATGGAAAGCCCCTAATTGTAACCTCCGGCAACTGCCAATTACCCGACACATTGGCAAGCTAACGAACAAACGGCACGACCTTGAGGGTTACTGATTCGGACAAAATTCCAGATATAGGTCCATTCCCACTAGACATGAGCCAAGGTAAAGCGGTTTGACTGCGTAGGCTCTAGTTTGTCTGCAATGAGTGTCCTAAGCTGCTAGTCTGGCCCCAGAAATGCTTTGCCCCACGCAAGGAGAACACCTATTTATTTATGGGCATTATTTACGTTACTTGAAAAGTCGAAATGAGCTTGTATGTATTTTTTTTTTTTTTTTTATGTGCCATGAGCAATAAATTAGAGTTTTTTCCTTCTCTCCCATATTTTGCTTATCGTTTTAGAACTTCTTGAATAGCAGGCGATAAATATCCAGTAAATGTTTTAATTAGCAAATGATAAAATACTTTTTACTAGCAGATGATTAATATAAAACGAAAATAATTAGTTTCCTTGACAAACGATAAATATCCTGTAACTATGTTATTTCAGCATTCAAAATATTGAAATTAAAAGTAGTATCCAATTTAAATTTGAGAACCACTTATTAAAAGTTAGTACTCAAAGTAATTAATTGATAGGTAACTGCATACAAATGGCTCATACTGCAGTACAATAGCAGTAAAAGTGGTAAGGATGGTAATTCTGAAGGTAACTCATTGCATTTCTGTGCCCAATTTATCACATTTGGACCCCCGTTGCAGCCGAATTAGGGCCTATGCAGTCAAACCGCGTTACCTGGGCTCAAACCTAGTGGGAATTGATCTATATCTAAAATTTTGTCCAAATCCGCTACCCTCAAGTTCGTGCCGTTTGGTAGTAAGCCAAATGCTTTTGCGTGACCAGAGCATATCTGTTGAATCTTTACTTTCATCTTAAAATCGATTTATATGTCAGAAATGCTATTGAATACAAGAGTGATGGTTAATTGAAGACTATTCTTCTTAAAATACATATTTCCGGTTTGATGTCAGTGAGGAAGTACAGTCGAACCTCCATATATCGAACTTCCACATATCGAAATTTTCTATATATATAAATCCCAGCAAATTTCTATGTTCATTACATAGAAAAATTGTTTCTATGTATCGAAAAGATCTCTATGTATCGATTTTTTTTGAGACATTTGTAGATCCCCCCCCCCCCCCCTTTAGACTGTTTGTCTCATGAAAAAATAAAGGTTAGGGGAGAAAATTATGTTCACTAAAGATTGCTACGAAACTCGTAAGGAATCTGGGATTGAGGGGTGTGTAGATAGGTCGTTGTTTCGTTCTAGAGTTCTTAAATTCCCTCAAGTTTGTTTCAAATATCTTAGTTGTAACCAGTAACATTGTAAAATCAGTTTCAAGTCATCCCTTTTGTCTCTTGATTATCGCTCCTAGTCGTTTTAGCTGAAGTAAAAATCATTCAAGTTAAGTAGATTAATGTTTTACTTTTCTCTCGATTTGTCAAAACGAAAATCCCTTAATGTTGCGGATCAAGTTGAATTTCCGAAGAATGAAGGTGTATGAAGAAGCAAAAATGTAATTTCTGTTATTTTTTTATTTTTCAACTTTCATTTAATCCGTTGCTCTTATAAATTAGAAACTAGGTTTCATACACGAAAATTAGCTTTAACTTTAATGTGTTAGGAGATTTTTAGGATAAAATAAGATCGTTTCTATATATCGAAATTTCTATATATCGAATATTTTCCCGGCAATTTGTTACTTCGATATATGGAGGCCCGACTGTATAATATATAGCATTTCATTTCTACAGGGTGGCGACAGGAACTGTGAAAAAAAGTTCCCTGACTTTTCCCTGATTTCCCTGATTAAGTTTACCAAATTTCCCTGATTTACGTTACCAATGATAATGGTTTTCTTTCTTTACTCTACTTGAAATCCATTGTATGTTTGTATAAAATGCAGTATTTTAAACGTTTTAAGTTGTGTAAAGTTGTTGAACTAAAGATATGTTTTTAAAAAATGCTACTTTTTTAATAAAATGGTTAAAAAATAATATCAAGTCAATTTTTTGGGGAAAAAAACCCAACAAAACAGTATATTAATTTTTTCTACATGGAAAGATTATAGAAAATTTAAAAAAAAATACTCCAGAAACCACTTAGCATAAGAATTTTAAGAAACTATTAAAATTACTCTTAAAAACATATGTGTATTTCTGATAGAACTAAAAAGTAATTGAAATTATTTTGAACTAAGTTTTCCAACAGTATAATAATTGTTGCAAGAATAACAAGTAATAGTGAAAAAATAGAAGTAATGTAGCTATTCTTATATAACTAATTGACATATTTATGCAAAACAGATGAAACCATTTGACATCCATTCATAGGGAGCTTTTCTCTAATCAAGAACATAGGTTTTAATGAATGAATACAGCATTTTAACAATAAAAAAATAAAGATATTTACTTAAGTACACAAGTTAACTCTATTTCAAATGATTTCAGTACGTAACGAAAAAAAATCTTAGATTGCTTTTGTAACAAACAACTTTGAAATGCAAGAAAAAGAAGAAGAAAAAAAAAGCAATTAGTTAATTTCAAAATGTATAAAAGAAGAATACAACTTGGTTATAAAATTAAAGAATCACTTCAGTCTGAAGAAAAGAAAACCTTTATAATTTGCGGCGACAACAAATAGTATAACGGCAAAAAGCAAAGTTGTTTTAATTGAAAGTTCAATTTTAGCAATTAAATTAAAAACGCGAAAAAGTAATAACTTTTAAGCTTTTATAGTATTAATTCAAAAACCAAAGATTTCTTCTTGAAATCGTGATTCAGTACGCTAATTACTTCGAGACAATGGAATAAAGGCAAAGGAGCTAAGGCATTAATGAAGGTTTCCTCTTTGCCTGTATGGTTGTTTATTTTACGTAGCATTGAAAGCGTAAAAGGAAATTTCAAGCTAGGTAAAATAAACAACCTAACAGACACAGAAGCAATCTTAGGAAGTCATCCTGTGGTTAATAAGTAAGATTCAGTACTTTGATGGGGGGGGGGGAAGATGCACAAATATGCGGCAGTGTATAATCGCACCTCATTAATTTTACTTTTTGTTTGAACAGATAATTGGCGGAAAATGCATAGGGAATTAGAGTACTAAATTTTGTAAAGCAAAAAAAAAAAAATTTTTTTTTTCTTCATAAAATAAATTTTCCCTGATTTTTTGTTATTTTTTCAAAATTCCCTGATATTTCCCTGATCTCCCTGATTTGTCGCCACCCTGTTCTAACACTCCCTAACGACCCTTCACCCTCAACTGCTCCTACTTACGATGCCGTCTTTCCCTCTTCTGATGTTATTCGCCGTCGACTCCGGGGTGGGCAGACAGATGGGCTGGATGCGCGAAGTGTATCGAATCTCGGGCCAGAAGCGCACCAGGGCGATGTCGGAGTCGAACGTCGACCCGTTGTAGCTCGGATGGATGGTCACCGTCAAGTTCTAAGAAAGGAATAAGTATTTGAACATATACAAAATAACGACATTCTATCAATAATTAACTTTTATCTGATAAAATATACTGACTTGACAACCGGGGGGGGGGAGGGGATTTTGTATTGTATTTTTTATACTATGAAATGTTTCAATACGAGTTATTGTGTGTGTGTGTGGTTTTTTTTTTCTGGAGTCAAACAGTCGAATTATTGTTCTGTGTGAAATAGTTATTACTTATGTAAAATTAATTTGTAAATATTACTGTTTAATACATACTAGCTGCGTTGCCCGGCTTTGCCCGGTCTATTTTGAAAACAAAAATTGTGTCAAGTGACGTATATTCAACAATCAGGCATAAATAAAAGAAAAAAAAATCATCATGCAAAATTTCAACTCCAAACAATGACGACAGATATTAAAATACTTTTAAGAAATTAAAAGAAAATGAGAAAGATGAATTTAAAAAGCGTAACTATGGAAACAAAAAAAAAATAAGTTTCAGAATAGAAAATGAGAAAGATAGAAACAATGGATTGAAAAAGCGTTACCGTGGAAACGCAAAATAAAATGGTTAAAAACTTGAATAGAGAACAGATTTTTGAACTACATTTAATTCGCTTGTAACTTTTTTTCTAATGGAGATTTCCTTGAGTTTTGGTCGCACAAATGTCAAATTTTTTGTGTTAGCAATATCTTCCAGTCAAGATTATTTCCCTAAATATAAGTTAGGGGACCTAGGGCCCATATAAAAAGTTAAATTTTGTGTTTTTTGACTCATTTTTATTTTTGCTTCAAACTTTTAATGTCTTAACTTTGCAAACGCTTTTGAACATTTTTGTAATTGGAAGTATGCATCCAGGACTAACGGTTGCGAAATTAGAGGGCTTGCAGGTTAAAACGGAACACCCTGTACAGTGAGTCTGAACAGCACACCAGAGCCGTGGTGGCCCGATCGGGAAGGCGTTGGATTCGTAACCGAAGGGTCTCGGGTTCGATGCAAGCCGGTCGAAGATCCACTACTTTCGGTAATAGTGACTGGGGTACGTTAACTATGCCGTGGTCACAAAAAGTCCTCCAAGTGAATCAATACCTCTGGTCAATACCCTCAATCAATACGCGCGTCGCAACGACAACGCAGAGATCGGTCAACGCTTCTATTTTTGCTATCACTAATGCTTGTGCGCAGGCGTGTGTGTATGTGTAGGCGTGTGTGCCTGTGTGTAAATGTGTGTGTATGCGTGCAGGGGAGTATGTGAGTATGCAAGCGTGTATATATGTGTGTCTGCGTGTAGATGAGTGTGTGTGAGTGTGCAGGGGTGTGTGTGAAAGCGCAAACGTGTGTATGTTTTTAGGCGTGTGCCTGTACAAGCATGTGTATGTGTTTAGGCGTGTTTGTACGTGTGTGCGCATGTGTGTGTGTAGACGTGGGTACATGTGTATGTAGGCATGTGTGTGAATGTGCAGACGTGGGTGTGCATGTAGGCACGTGTATGCAGGCGTGTGTGTGTGCGTAGACGTGTGGTGTGTAGGGAATAGATGCCACCGCCCAGGAGTAGTCCCACTCGGGGAGGCCGGTGAACAGTGGAGTTTGTGAGACAAGTCAATGAATGCCCCAGTAATACTAAATACCCATCGCATTTGTCTCAAAAAGTGAACTTCTGTCAACTCCTGCATCGACATCCGGTACGGAAGAAAGGCTACCTAGCGGCCATCCAACGAAGACGTTGCTATGGTAATGGATCTAAACAATTATAATCAAACTGTTACTTGGCTAATATCCAAGTTAAAATTTAGAAGCTAGCCGTTTAGTAAATTCTCAGTCATTAATTTCAAATCATTGACTGGTCCTCGTTCCTTCGTTTCGAGTTCAATTTTGCTCTATGATAAAAGCGTGAAAGCGATAGGCCTTTAGAATCACGGGGGCGTTGCTAACATTTTATGATTAAGTTAAGCGTTTTGAATGAAGGCAAACGATTTGGAACCATGTCAGCGAAAAATTTTTCCTCCTAAATATTATTAAACAGACAAACTACACCTTTTCTCGTCTTCATGGCAATCTGAAAAATCAGAGCAACATCAACTTTGGTTTATTGCGGGTTATTAGCAATTAGTGATCGCTCCATTTTCGGCGACATATGGTTAAATACATATTTCCCCTTCTACACGCAAAACGCTTTTAAAAAATCATTCACATCGCCAAAATGCCGCTGAACTCGTAGATACGGTTCGAGTCCTTTTTTCCTTCTCTACCAATTTTAAGGAACGGACTCGTTTTCTCAAACGATTGAAAAGAGTCATTTGCACGCTATCAGAGTGCACCTATAACGGACACAAATATGACTTTTGAGGATACTGGGCACCAACTTTATTTGGTGCCCTCCCCCTTTCCCCCACACATACTGTCTAGCATTAGCGCAGCCAGAAATACCTTTTGGGGGGATTTTTTCTTTTTTTGATGAAAAACCTTCGAGAGGGGGTTTATTGATCAAAACCGACCCTTTTGTATGCATGAACCACTGTATTAAAATTTGCATTTCTGTTAAAACCAATGGCTCTGGGGATGTTTTCAATTCCCCCCCCCCCTCCCCTTCGCTGCGCCACTGCTGAATAGTAAAGTAATGAAATATTTGTATACTTTATTTTGCTACCAGTTTGTTTGGCTCTCTTGACTCCCTTAAGAGGTTTTTCGCCTCCAGCTCATGTGATTCCTATTCCGGGCTGATGAGTGCTAAAAAGCACGAAACTGCAGTCCTCGGATGGAATAACTGAGCTGGTGGTGTATTTTAAGTATTTGTATACTTGCTTACTACTGCAACCGTAAATTATCGCAAGATGTAAATGTCAAAAAGTATGTACAATGATAGTGTAAATATAGTGTGAAGACTGGAGTTGCTTTGCTGTTTATGAAAAGGATGAACATCTTTAGGAGGATTTTTTTTTTCCTAGATTCAATATTTACATCCTGCTATATTATGATATTAAAGTACTTTAGTTTTTCAAACATTAGCTAGATTTGGTTCCCTAGTCCCGTGCCTCATGTGGCCATGCCTTAATTTTACCCAGCGGAACAGAATCAAAGTTAATGTCTCACCGTCCGTTTGTCCACTTTGTTGTCGTTATCTTCAGCTTGTCTCCGATGCTTCCCGAAGTAAAGTTCGAACGATCCCGAAGTGTCAAAGCAGTGGGCGGCCGTCAGAACGCTCCTCCTGTCTATGAGCACTCCTCCACACTCCACCACGGAAACACTGTCATAGATGACTGCAACCGCCACTGTCCATGGCCACTGGCCGGCCCTTGTCTCCGCCCCGAAGGTTATTCGCTGAGTCATCATCTGGGGCTTGCCACACGCTGAAAAATCATCACCAGGCAGTTAAAAACTTATTATTTTAAAACGTTGGTTATTATATTTAACAGGATTGTGGACAGGGGCGGACTGTTTCCTCCAACAGGGCGCCAACCTTAACTACCAAAGTGCGCAAAAAAAAAAAAAAAAACGAAGGCGCTTAGTTTTGATGCCACAAAAAATCCCCGAAGGAGCTGAGGTTCAAGGGAGCAAAAAACCGAGGGCGCATAGGTTTTAAAGGCACAAAAAGACTGAGCCGCACATGTTTGAGGACTTAAAAAAACAAAGGCGCACAGATTTGAGGGAACAAAAAATAAAAAAGAAAAAAAAAACGAAGGCGAACATGTTTAAAGGCGATAATAAAATAAAATGAAAAATATGAAAAGGTTTAAGGGTGCAGAAAGAACCGGCGGACGAATCCTCCCCTGACTGTAGACATCAACGAACTGCTTTACTCAGGGTTGCGAAGTGGGAGGGAAAATGACGTACTTAGACTTTTAGAATTTTAGAGCCTTTAACACAGACTCATTCACCCCAAAATCCATCCGACTCGGACTCTGAATCCGCAGCCCTGGCAGTTGCTGACTCGAAAGAAAAATGACTGACTCCGACTCTTGGAACTTTTAAAACCTATGACTCCCGATTCCGATTCTTTTTCCCCCAAGAGAAGCCCAACTACGACTTCGCAGTCGGTAGCTCTACTGAACTTTCTACTGATGGGGATGTTTTCGGACTGTTGCTCCTACACTAACGGGGCTTTTTAGGAACCGTATTCAAGTGAAGATTTATAGGGTCTATTGATGCCATTTGGAGAGTTTTGTCTCTAGCCCAGAGGGAATTTTAGCTATAGAAGGGCACACAAATTATGGACACATTCGCGTATTACCATAAGTGATGCATAAACGTAAGAAGAAATGCTCCAAGTTTTTTTTCAGTTGCGAATAAATGTTCCATGTGTGGAACTCTGTTTAGGAAACTTCTAAAACTGCAAGAACGCTTTTTTGGAACAAGAACCATTGACAATATATACTACTCCAAAATGCGAAGAATGAACTGGATTACAGGTTAGATGATGCCGTAACAAAAGGCTCCTGCATTGAACATCTATTGTTGAACATTTTACATATTGTACACCACACATTGCACGAATGCAAAATTGAACTTTATCGAGAAAAAAAAACTTAATACAGTCAAACTCGCTTATAACGAGCGCAAGGGGCCACAATATGGCTCATTATAACCGAGTGTTCGTAAAAAACAAGTTCGTAAAAAAAATTATAAAAATTCATCATAGCCGTTTTTTTTTTCCTTCTTCTTCTTTTAAATCCCTGTGTTGTACCAAAGAGTTCGATAATTTGTTTTGAACTGTCTGATTATCTGTTTCTTGTGTCATTGTTTTTGAAGCATACACATGAACACACATATGAGACAGTGAGAAGCAAAGGAATGCAAGTGGTGAAATTGAACATTTGGAGATAACCAGTACAAATGGTAGGTGAACCTCTCCTCTGTCTTGGGGCAAGAGATGGTACTGGTAGCCCTGGCAGATGCTGCTGTACAGCATGATTTAGAAAAAAAACTTCAATGAAAGCCTACCTAGGACCTTATCTTCAAACGCGTTTTACTCAAAACCTGAAAATGTCCACTTACATCCCTTTGCTTCTAACTGTCTCATATATAAATGTAAATTACTTCTATACACCACAAATTAAAAATGTGCTGTCATCGCTCGTTCTCAGGATTTATTATTTATCACTAACTTTCGGTTGACTTTGAAACGTTAAAGAATATTTTTCCAAAAACAGGAAAAATTTAGCTAAGTCAACATAAATTTTATGAATCACAGTAATATTGCTCGCTTTAAGCGATGTTTGCTCGTTAAAAGCGAATTATGCTGCCATACATTTAACGTTGTCCCAACCAAGCATCTCTGATTTCCTCGCTAAATCCGGGCTCTCGTTAAACCAGGGCTCGTTATAAGCGAGTTCGACTGTATATTTCCCCTTTACATCCATGTATCGTTTATTGTAATACTAGCTGAGTTGCCCCGCTTTGCCCGGTCTACCATGAAAATGCAAATTGTAACAAGTGACTTATGCTCAACAATCAGGCTTAAATAAAAGAAAAAAAAAATCATGCATCATTTCCCTTCCAAACAAATTTAATTTGCTTGTAACTCTTTTTCTAATGGAGATAGAGGGTTAAACTTTCGACCTGCGGTCGAGTTAGATCTGGAGTAAAAAAAGCAGCTCCTTCCAATGGTGTCAAAAAGAAAACTGTCGGACAATTTCTTCGCTTTTTATTGATAGATTTAATGAAGAAAGTAGTGCCTAAATTTCAGCTAAGCCTAAACAAATTCGAGCTATAAATGCAAATAACTCCCGCCGTAAGCGTGTTAGAGCATTGAAACAAATTGCGTAGAACGCGGGAAATTCTACTCTTTCCAACGATATGTAATAGTAATATGTGCAAGTAATTTTTCACTCCCATATTCATGAATTTACGTGAAATTTGGGTCTAAATTGGAATAAAAAACGAACTATTCATCGAATTCTTTTCGAACTGGCCTGCAAACCTTTTCAGGACTTAAAGGAACAAATTGTGAAAATTTGAGCGAAATCGGGCTGGTAGTTCTCGAGTTTTGCGCGTTCAAACTAACAAACGCTTTTTAGAGACTTCATTTTATACAGTACAGTCTGACCACCGATGATATGGAAGGACAAACATGCGGTTTCAAGCCGGAAATGGATTCATCTATAAGTTTTCAGGGGTAGTAGTTCGTTCGTTACGGATGTGCGCTTTCGCCTTTTCATTATTTGGACGCAGTTTCGTAAAAATAAAAATTTGTTCACGGAAATATTTTTTTTAATTCTAAAATGTATTCGATCTATATTCTCACTACAAGCATGAACTGATTTATATTTTACAACGTAACTTTGTGCTTACCATTTTTGCTTTCATATTTCCGTACAAAATGAAAACATTTTACTTCCTTTTTGTTGTTTCCATAGAAACTCTTTTTGTTTCCCCTCATTTGCACTTTAGAAAATGCAATAAATTGATAACTCTCTAGTGAGATTGTAAAACGCGTGAGCAAAATCCCATCGTCATTTCTCTTCTCCTCGTGGTAGATTCATTCAGTTGGAACCCTAACTTGGCAGCTTGCCAGATTCCACGCATTTCGTGGTTAGGGTGACATGATCTACGTACCTTTCTCCTCCACGGAACTCTTCAACAAATGAGATAGCCTGCGCAGTGCAAGAGGGGATTGATGGTGATTGATATTTTTAAGGTAAATGTTGACTACGTTTTTGGATTACTCACCTTATATTCGAATAGGATTTTCAGGGATATCCACAAGCGCAGCCAGAAATACTGTCTGGGGTTTTTTTTTTAATTAAAAATACCTTCTGGAGGGAGTTTTATGATCAAAAATACCTTCTGAAGGTTTTTTTTTTTTTTTTTTTGATCAAAACAGCCTTTTCACATGCGTAAACTAGTGCATTAGAGTTTGCATTTATGTTAAAACCAATGCCTCTGCCCCCCCTCTTCGCTGCGCCACTGAGGATAGCACGTGAAATCTTCTTTTCTACTCGTACACTTTTAATTTATGTTGCACTATATTTTCTTTTTCTTTTTTGAGCAATCACGATTGCTTATTGTTCTCATTTGACAGCCCTTGACGTTGGGATTATTTTTCAGCTTGGAGCAGCAGCACCACCGGCGCGGCGGCGGCACGGCTGCTCTGTTCCTGAGCACTGTCCCCCGGAATCCACTTCTGCTGAGTGGTGGCGTCCATCTCCTTCACACGCATGCTCATACACACTCGCCAACGCGTGAGCGCCTTTACACACATACACAGGCACACACTTAAGCCTGCACACACACAACTATACACACATAACCACCCAGGAGGAGGGACATGCTTGGGGGGGGGGGCATTTCTAGAAACAATAACTCTAATCAGTAGGGTCTTGTGGCAAATCGTGATTGCGAAAAACATAATTTGAATTCAAAGTTTCAGAATTCAAATTAGATTTTTAATTTCATTTTTTTTCTTTTTAGTGGGTATTAACTATTTCACCTTCACCTTTATTGATCAATAGACTAAATTAAATAACTTAATCATTTTTACGGAAATGTTTCCTAAATCGATTAACAACCTGAAATGATTGACAAAATCTACATTAACGCGAGCGAAATCGTGGTTAAAAACTAGTAATGGGCCATTCCACGGAAAACGGTCATTGTGTCTCGCACGTGACAAATCATATATTTCATTTCAAGTAATACTTTAAAATGGTAACGAACAAAATTTTGTTGCTTAATAAATTACAAACCTTATAAAATTACTACTTCATAATGAAATATAAGAACCGTCACGTGCGGGGCAAAATGGCTGCTTTTTCGTGGAATGACCCTAATGCAATGAATTAGTAAAGCAATACAAAACCACAATTTGTACACATAATTTGCAATTATCCTTTCACGTGGCCTCCTTTATAACAGTCCAACTCAAATGTGATTTCCGGTGGTAAAATGGTTTCTCACTTCTCATCTACATTTTTCTTTCGACTCCACTGTTTCGAAATAATTTATAACACAGACTAAGAAAAATTACAGAAACAATTATGAAAACAGTATTCAAGGACGGATCCACTGGAGGGGCGATCGCCGCCTCCTTTAGCCGAGATGCAGGAACTCTCTTTTGGCGTATGAAGTTTGAAAAACGTAGTTTTATACACGATCTTCAATAATGTTACGAAAAAAGATTCTCCCTCGGAATTTTTTCACAATTGATGTCTTGAAAACGTAATTGTAGCACATTTCTTAACAATTAAGTGACAGTTCCAAAAACTCAATTTTTGACTATCTTAGATGACATACGATGCATTTCAGGGGTTCTCCCCTAGAATGTTTTTTAAATTGAAGTTCAAAAAGAGCTATTTTAGGACACCTTTGATGACTTTCAGAAATAGAAGTTCCAAACTTTAAAAAAAGAAGAAAAAAAACATTATTTGAGACGATCTTTCATGATGTTAGGGAGGTGGAGGTTGCGAAATTTATAAAAGGGTAAGTATCTGAAATTAATCGCCCCCTCCTTGAATATTTTTTGGATCTGTCCTTGACAGTGTCACATAACAGCATAACAACTTCATCCACTACACCAAAATTAACAGTTCTATCTAATTAATCGTAGAGTTAAAGTGAAATTTGAAATTAAAATAACTTTTAATTAAAGATAATGGAAACCAAACTTAAAAAACTTTCCAATACTCACCTTATAAAGGAGCATCCAATGAATAGGTAGTTCTTGAATTAAAAAAAAGAGTGCTTTATGCAACTGCAAATGTATCTATACCCTTGTTCAAAAGACTCAAATTCATCAATTTGTAAAAAACATTCATCGTTTAGTACAATTATACTTCCTACAGCAGTGGTTTCCAAACTGCGACCCGTAAGCCGTAGTGCCGCCTGCAAATAGACCTATGTGACTCGCTGTTTTGTTTGAAGTTCAAGGAAGAAAACCACGTTTAGTCACAATGTCACAAATTTACTGCCAAATATTCGGAAAATATCTGCTGAGTGACGTGGCGGTCAGGTGTTGGTCTTCTACATCACCGTGGTCCCAGGTTCTGGTCTGCGGTGGCCAGTCAGTGGATTTTCCAGACACAGAAAATCATCAGCACCTATTTCGTTTGCTGATGCAGAATGTACAAGATCCCTTGAGTATTCGTTTAGCTTTAAATGCTCTCAGCAAAATTAAATCCCTAGTGCAATTTCGCAACGTAGAGAGCCCAAGTGTCTCCATCTGGTAGGAAACTGGGCGTCAAAAGTATCTGTGCCATGGACATCCGCGTCTTAGGATGCCATATCGGGCATCCAGTCTTTCATGTGCCCCTAGACCTAGTGCGCAGCGACTAGGTCTGCGAATGATTAGTAGCCAATATGCGCAGCCCCATTAAAAAGAAAAACTTGAAAAATATTTAGAAGTGTTTCGAGAAAACATTTATACAATTAATAAAATAAGCATGAAGTAAAGTTTCTTGGTTTGCCTTTTACGCCCCCTTTTCCATGTTCTACCACGTTATTTAATATGTTTAATATTGTAAAATGAGCTACGGCATTCTACGTCCCTTTTGGAAGTCACACCGGGTGTTGATAAAGCCTTGCTCTGATAAAGATAAGTTTTTAAAATATGTAAAAAATTTAATATTTATACATATTTTTTTTAAATTCTGATTCTTGTATCATCCAGCTTTTCCCCATTGGTACAGCAGTAACTGAAGGCATGCACATGTACGTAAGTGGCACTAACATTGAAAACAGAAAATGGCATCTGTGAGAAAAAAAAAACTGCCAGGTTCAACCCCAGAACTTTAGGTTTTAACATATTTTACCAATCCTACTACGACAGTTTTTATGCATGTAATGGTATAACCGAACTCTCAATCCCCAGAAAGTAAATTCTGACTGAGCTGATGCAAGACGTAATATTGAAAATCGTCTAAATCTTCTCTGAAATACGTAAGGTGCACACATGAGAGAGTATAAACGCTGCAAAAAAAATGCGTAGAAGAAACACAACTCGAAAAATGAATTACGAAAAATCTTCCCGTAGTATAGAACTTCCAATCTGATCACGTAAAATATAATAATAGAAGAACAGGTAAGATAATAAATTTTTTTGCAATGCTCTGTAAGGACACACCTAATTTTTCAGCCAATCAATGCAAAAATATTTTAGTTTAAATCGTTGAAAATCTTTACTCTAATAATAAAGCTGAAAGTCTCTCTGTCCGGAGGATGTCTGTAGGATGTCTGGATCTCTGTGACGCGCATACACTGTTAAAAAAAACCTGAAAGTTCAGGTAGTTTTCTGACTGATTTTAACAGAATATTTCCGTAATGCTTCAAAACGTATTTTTTCCTTCCAAAAACAGAAATATCACGAAAGGAAGTAACGAAAACAGAATTTTTCCATTTCTAGGGTTGCCGCTGTGCTGTACTTTGTTAGTATCCTGATTAGTCTTCAAGTTATGATAAACATCGCTTTTTGATAGTGCTTATTAAATCGCACTGTTACATTTTTTAATTAAAAGCTTATTTAGAATAACAACTCAGATGTCGAAGACAAAATAGATAGCTTGCTATTTCATGTCTGGAAAGTAATATACTCGTATGTCGAAATTGTTTTTACGCCTTTGGACTTCGTAAGTTTGGAATAATGTTTGCGCCATTTTCAGACAGGCAGCTGTGTTTTGATCGCCCTGGTGATTTGATGTGAGTTTTACTGAGTCAGTATTAGAATATTATTGCGGTGTATTATTTTGCTCAATACCTCGAACAATTCTGTTCGTTAGTCATATTGTGTGTTCTAGCGGTGAGAATAGTTTTAGAATCTCGTGTTATCCATTTAAAATAAAAGCTATTGGATTACTTGTGTACAGACGCAATGGAGACACTTAAACTTAGCACCGCTGGTCACATGTAAGTATTGTAGAATATCTTTGAACATGTTAATATACAAATGTATTTTTCTTGTTAATATGCATTTGATAGAATTCCGATGGTAGCTGATTTAGAATTTATAGAACTATTATAAAGTTACTGTTTTTGCTCTAACGCGGAAATCACGGGGGGGGGGGGGGTATACATCATCTGAGCAAAAAATTCTTCACGTGTATGTCAATGATTCTGTTTTTAAACACAGTAAATTGGTATGCGGTACCCTCCATCAGGTATATTATTCCAAGATAAAGTCAACCGTTTTTTAATGGTATTTTATTTGACTCATTCTGCAAAAAAAAATATTCTATTTTTCATGTATGCTTTTCCATGCCATGCCAGAATATGTACGAGGAGATGTGGAAGAAAATATCGAGCAGTATCAGCATCAAAAATTGGTGTTATATTCAAATCCACTAATTTCCTTGCTGGTACTTTTCGATTATTTTTATTCATCTGAAGGTGCAAATTTCAAGATAGATGCTTGAAAGGTAAGTTATCAAGCAAAAATTTCACTTAAAATATATTTAAGTAATAAAAACAAATTAAAAAAATAATAGTGTTTGAATGGTTAACTATTTTTATAATATATATTATTTTAAACATAGGATAGAAAAACGAGAGTGAAATTTCAGTAAAATATGTAAAAATGAGAAACGAAAAAATAGCGCAACGAAAAATCAAGAACCGAAAGTTCTGTAAAGATACAGAAAATTTAAAAACGGAAAAATAGATGAACGAAAAATTTAAAAACGGAAAAATAGATCAACGGAAAGAAGAGAAATGGAATTTTCGTTAAATCACGGAAAATTTATAAATGGAAGAACAGAACTAAACGGAGAAATGAGAAATGGAACTTCTGTTAATTCACGGAAAATAATTTAACGGAAACGTAATATTTACGGCAACTTTGCTGCCGGTACTTTATCCGTTATTTTCAGGAAATTTTTTTAACAGTGTAACGCCTGGACCGTTCGGCCGATTTTCATGAAATTTGGCACAAAGTTAGTTTGTAGCATGGGGGTGTGCACCTCGAAGCGATTTTTCGAAAATTCGATGTGGTTCTTTTTCTATTCCAATTTTAAGAACAGAATTATCATAAGATGGACGAGTAAATTACGAAATTATCATAACGTGGAACCGTAACATGGGCACAAGCCAATTGGCGAGATACGAAATTATCATAACGTGAAACCGTCACATGGGTACAAGCCAATTGGCGAGAAAATTCACCATACATTATTTGTAAATATACAAGCGAACCAAAAGACCTTTTAATTTTTCTATTACGGGCAAAGCCGTGCGGGTACCACTAGTAAATAAATAAACTAATAAAATTAAAAATAAATAAAAAAAAGTCCAAATAAAACATTTTATTTGCAAATAAAATCGTTTGCAACTGTTTCTTTTCGGTGGCATAAAAAGCGCTTTAATTTTACTGCATTAGCAATCCTTTACCGCTATGAATGCTAAGTTTATGGAGGACAGCCATTTCGTTCCCTATAAACAACCTTTTCCCTTCTTTGAGGCGCAGTAGGTTTGGATTCGTATCACATTAAATCTTTATGTTCAGTCTAAGAAGAAAGATATTTCGACTTATAACAATAATTTTTATTGGTTGGATAAAAACCGCATCCAAATATAATCATGATGTCTAAAACTTTATCGATAATTTGGGAGCAAAATTATAATATTTAGCATTAATTGTTTTTTAGACAGTTGAATTTAATTTTCTCCCTACACGCTAAACTTCTGAAATATCCTAAATAGTTTCAAATTAAAAAAAAAATATTATCCGTGTAATGTCCCATGTCTTACCAACGAGCTGATGTGTGCATCACGTGACTTCTTTTTACTCCAATCTAATGTCATTTTCTCATTATTGGCAATTTTAATGTGATTCAATTGTTTACTCTCTAAATATCAACAACAGTGGCCAAATTGAAACCAGATTTAAAAAAGAAAAAAAAAATCGCCAAATTTGTCGCCAAGTTGGCGAGCAAAAGACTGGGGATATATCGCCAAGTGTCCGCCAAATTATAACACCACTTGAGTTTACATCGAAATTAACAATGATTTCCCCCAAAAAAGGGGCAAAAGACCCCCTTGGAGTATACGAATTCAACCAAAAAAAAAAAAAAAGATGCACAACTAGATCCCACTGGGAGTCTACGTATTCTACGCATCAAATTTCAACTTTCTAGGACATTCCGTTCTTGAGTTATGCGACATACATACACACATACAGACGTCACGAGAAAACACGTTGTAATTAAACCGGGGATCGTCAAAATGGATATTTCGGGTGTCTGTACGTTCGTAAGTATATATCCACGAGTGGTCGGGTTGAAAAAAAAAACTCAACATTTATTTGGGGGTGAGCAAAATTGAATTTAAGGCCGATTTTTGGGTGAAAGTTTTTTCGCGAACACAATACTTCTTTTTTTTTTTTTTTGTAAAAGGAAGTAAAAATATGTTTAAGTATCCCCCCCCCTTTTTTTCAATTATTAACTTTCTGTATCAATGTGGGAGTATATTAACATACTGTACAAACTGAAAAATTTAACGTGGTACTAAGTTATTCCACGTGATTCTAAGTTACTCTAAATGACTGCTCATATCCATCTGACTGTTCATCTTTTTTATGTTGCATAGGAATCGAAAGTAAAACCTGTTTCTGAGTTGCCAGTCTACGTAATTACCAGGTAACTCGCCCCATGACCTCTTTGCATGCCGAGCGACTCCAGGGTCATAAGTGCTTTGCGAGACTGGAAGGCCGCCTTCGGCCCCTTCCTTGCCGCCTTCGACGGATTTGGCTTGGCGATATTTTGCCAATGATGGCGACAAAACCAAGAGTTCCTCGCCAACTTCAGTGGCTAATTTGGGAAAAGTTGACGCCAACCCGGGTAACACTTGATGATTTTATTTGCATACGTAGATTTCAAATTATATCTCTGCAGAGGCGGCGATTGGGACTAAAAAGTAGGTGGGGGAGGGGGCAAACAAAAAAACTACAACTGAAAACCGTAAGACTTTTAGCGGCAGCGAAAATTGATTTAAAAAAAGAGAGAGGGAGAGAGAGAAAAGTACAAAATTTTGCTAATGCTGTTTTTGAGAGCAGATGAGTGTAATTGATGTACAACAACTGACTTACGTTTTTCTCAAGATTTTGTTGAATTTTGTACACTATAACTTTCCCCGATGAAACCCTTAGACATAAATCAGAATTACATTATTTACCCAAAAGGTATCACCCCAAATGTACATTATTTACCTCACTTGGTAATAATTTCATTAAGCAAGTATGGCTTGTTTCAGTAGAACAATTGATTTACTAATATATCTAAACAATCTTTACTAATAATAAAGCTGAAGGTCTCTCTGTCCGGATCTCTCTCTGTCTGTCAGGATTTCTTTCTGTCCGGATCTCTGTGATGCGCATAGCGCCAAGATCGTTTGGCCGATTTGTAATGTTGGTTCTGCAGAGCAGGGAAACACATTGGAGAGATCAAAATGCCTTATTCCTAGATTACACATCCAACATCCTGCATTGCTCGTCGGGGCTCTCCTCTCGAGCAGAGCGCATACACGTAACTACATTATTTAGTGGCGCCATCTCTTGACACGCCGTGCAAACAAATACTTACTTTATAACATCCTCTCTTCACATAACAAAAATGAAATTAAAGTTCTATTAAACCAAAAGTTCTCACATAATAAAAAGTTCTTCACAAGTTTAGACGACAAGGTCTCACTTTGTTTCTCGTTGACCTTCTGGGTACAATCACCATGGAATCTTGTTTCCGAGGTTGCTGCGCTACTATTGGGGTCGATAAAGGTTGCATCTGTGTTGGGGTCTTGCATTGTGGGGAAAGAACTGGAGGATGCTCCTTGGGAACTGGATTATGACTTGGAGGCGAAAGAAGTGGCGGTTCATTTGAATCGCCCGGCTTTTCTTCTTCCACCACAGGAACTGCGTCCTCCTCTCCAGCATTTGAAGAAGCAGTAGCTGGCCTAGGTTTTATTGAACTTTCTTCAAAGCTGCTGCCAATCCGTCGGCGGATTTGGTCAGCATGACGTATCCATGTGCCCCTGGCAGTTTCAACTTTGCACATGATCTTACCCATTTGGGTTAGAATGCAGCCCTCAATCCACTTAGGGCCCTGTCTGAAGTTGCGAACCCAAACTAAATCCCCTGTCCTGAATCTCCCAGGGTCAGAATGGACTTCTCTTTGCCTATAAGCATTTCTCAGCAAGTCTAAGCGTGAGCGTAGGGGTCGGCCAAACATGCCAAAAGCAGGAGATATGCCCGTAGATGCATGGGGCGTATTCCTATAGTTAAACAAAAATCTGACAAGTCTTTCCTCAAAAGTCCCCTCCCTGATTCTTTTAAGTGCAGATTTCACTGTTCGGACAGCTCTTTCTGCGATCCCATTGGAATTTGGATGGTACGGAGCTGTTTTTATGTCAGAAATGCCATTGTGCGACAGAAACTCACAAAATTCATCACTGCTAAACCCAGGACCATTGTCACTGACTATGCTTTTTGGAATACCAAAACGCGCAAATAAATCTCGCAAAACCATTATGGTAACATTAGCAGAGGTACTGGAGACTCGGGCGACTTCTAACCATTTTGTCTTAGCATCAACAATTATCAGCAGCATATGTCCTTCCACAGGACCGGCATGGTCAATGTGAATTCGTTCCCAAGATTGATCAGGAACAGGCCATGAGACTTGCTTTGCAGGAGGTGCTGAAGCATTTTGCTGGCAGATAGCACACTCCCTTACTTTAGCTTCTAGATCACTATCTATGCTTGGCCACCAAACGTAAGAACGAGCCAATGATTTAATTGCAACTATGCCTTGGTGAGCCGCATGAAGCTCATCTATTATGAATCTCTTAAATTTAGGGGGAATAAATACCCGAGAGCCTCTCAAAATTATACCCCCCTCGATTGACAACTCATCCTTTAATTTGAAAAATGGTTTTAAATTTTGCTGGATGCTTTTAGGGAAACCCCTTGCAATATAAGAACGCAGCAATTTCAGATCCGAGGAACTTTCAATTTCTCTGGCAATTAAATGGCTTGTTACCGGACTACTGTCAAACTGTTTCAAGAGCAATACTGATTCCGCTGGGACTGGCGGATCAGGATATCTAGTAGCTAGAGGTAGACGGCTACAAGCATCAGCATTCGAATGCAAGTTCCCTTTTCGAAATTTTATTTTGTATGAGTAGGCTGATAGGGTCAGAGCCCAACGTTGTATCCGTGCAGCCGCAACAGTAGGAACAGGCTTATCTTCTGAAAGGAGGTTTACAAGAGGACGGTGATCAGTCAAAAGAGTAAAATTTCTGCCGAGCAGGTATTTTCGAAACCGAGTAACTCCAAACACCAAAGCTAATGCTTCTTTCTCAATGTGACTATAATTTCTCTCAGCTTTAGTCAGTGACCGTGAAGCAAAGGCAATAGGGCGGTCCCCATCTTTGGTTTCATGAGATAACACAGCTCCTAATCCGTAAGGACTGGCATCACAAGCCAACACTACTTCTTTGGCATTATCAAAGTGCATCAGGAGTGATGAACTTCTTAGGGTTTCTTTCACTTTAGTAAAAGCTTCTTTCTGAGTTGCACCCCATTCCCATGCCTGTTTCTCTTTTAAAAGTTCATACAAAGGGGCTAGCAGGGTGGCCATGTTCGGCAAAAATTTGGCGTAGTAAGTGATCAGTCCGATAAACGAACGCAATTCATCTACGTTTCTGGGATCAGGTGCACAGGCAATTGCTTCTACCTTCGATTCAACTGGATGGAGTCCATCTTTGTCGATGCGATGACCAAGATATTCAACTGAAGATCTCCAAAACTCGCACTTTTCTGGATGGAGCTTCATGCCAGCTTCTTGCAAGCGTGAGAGAACTGCATTCAAATTCTGTAAATGTTCTACTCTGTCTTTCCCTGTTGCTAGGAGATCATCTAAGTAACAGGAAGCACCCTGTAAACCTTGGAGAATCTTTTCCATCTCTCGCTGGAACACCGCAGGAGCAGAAGCTACACCAAATGGTAATCTGGTATAACGGAACAGGCCTTTCTGTGTGTTGATGACTACTAAGTTCTTAGAGTCTTCGTCCAACTGCAACTGGCAATAAGCATCTCGGAGGTCAAGTTTTGAAAATAGGGTTCCACCGGATAACTGAGCAAACAAATCTTCAATGTTTGGCAGTGGATATTGCTCCAATTCTGTTATTTTGTTCGTCGTTAACTTGAAATCTCCACAAATTCTTATGCGGCCGTCTTGCTTAAGTACTGGAACAATTGGTGCTGCAAATTCTGCAGTCTTTACAGGTTCTAAGATGCCTTCGTTTACCAGGCGACCAATTTCCTCTTCGACCTTGTTTCTTAATGCATAGGGTACACACCTGGCCTTAAAAAATTTTGGAGTAATGTCTGACTTCCTTGTCAGATGGACTTGAACACCCTTTACTAGGCCCAATGTAGGTGAAAATAAACTATTGTATTCTTTTAAAACAGATTCAAAATTTAATTCCGGCCTTGGAACATTATTTACAGCATAAGGTTGAGATGCATTTTTAAAAACAGACATTAACTTCAAAGGATATATCCAATTACGACCTGCCAAATTCACGTTCCCTTCTTTGACAACCAACAACGGTAAGGAACAGGAATTAGACTTAAACTTCACTGTGACTTGTACACTGCCAATGACTCTAATAGGATGCTCTGTGTACGAATTTAACTTGATTGTAGATGGTTCCAATGGCGGAAAATTCTGTTTAACTTTACTGTAAGCATTTAAAGGTATCAAAGAAAAAGGTGCACCTGTATCCACTTCGAAAATGAAAGGCTGGTCCTCAATAATACATTCCACCTTTGCTGGGGGCAGAGCTTCTTGCATACCACAGATGTTGAATAATGTATAGGTTCTTGACATCTCAGTAGTAGGCTCTTCACTGTTCACATTATTCACTTGAGAATTCTTAACTTTTTGTTTCGATCGGCACATTTTTGCAATATGCCCGATCTTTTTGCAGAGATGGCATGTAGAACTTCTGAACCTGCACTCACTTGGCACGTGTGGATCGCCACATCGGTAGCATTTCTGTGAGTCTGCTGTGCATCTGCTAGGACCTTTCTTCGCTTGCATCTTGTTTACTTCAACGCCTGACGACAAGCGAAGGTTGGAGGCATCTCTTGCTGCCGCTTCCATCGTTACTGCCAGTTCCGTAGCTCTCGTCAACGTGAGCTGCGTCTCCGACAGTAACTTTCTCTGTATACCCTCGTCCTGGATACCACAAACGATGCGGTCCCTCAGCATCTGATCCAAAGATGCCCCGTAATTACAATGTTTAGCCAAACTCCGTAGCTCGGCTATGAAAGTTGCCACTGATTCGCCAGCTCGGCGCACGCGGCTGTTAAATTTGTAGCGCTCCACTATCTCCGACGGGGCCGGATCGAAATGCGCGTTCAATACTTGGATAATTTCCTCCAAAGTCTTTGCTGTGGGGGCCGATGGGGACAACAAATTACGTAGCAGAGCATAAGTGTTCGGCCCCACAACGGTTAGAAAGATCGCCCTTTGGCGATCGGCATCTTTTATCTCGTTGGCAACAAAAAACTGCTGTAACCGTTCCGTGTAGAGAGTCCATGATTCGTTTGCCGAATCGTATTCTTTGATGTGGCCAAACGAACCCATGCTTCAGAATTCGTTTTCCGTTATGGTTCCGAAGTGTTCTAATCGCTTGCCTTCACGTTAGGCTTAGCACCCCCATGTGCTTGCAGTTCGCAAATAATATCCTCCCGACGAACGAAAATTATGCATCACTCACTTATCACTTTCTCCTCTGCTCTTATCGCATCCTCGTCGCCACTGTAATGTTGGTTCTGCAGAGCAGGGAAACACATTGGAGAGATCAAAATGCCTTATTCCTAGATTACACATCCAACATCCTGCATTGCTCGTCGGGGCTCTCCTCTCGAGCAGAGCGCATACACATAACTACATTATTTAGTGGCGCCATCTCTTGACACGCCGTGCAAACAAATTTGGCACAGAATTAGTTTATAACATAGGGGTGTGCACCTCGAAGTGATTTTTCGAAAATTCGATGTGGTTCTTTTTCTATTCCGATTTTAAGAACAAAATTATCATAAGATGGACGAGTAAATTATGAAATTATCATAACGTGGAACCGTAACATGGGCACAAGCTAATTGGCGAGAAAATTCACCATACATTATTTGTAAATATACAGGCGATTTAAAAGACCTTTTAATTTTCTATTTCGGGCAAAGCCGTGTGGGTACCACTAGTGAATACATGAACTAAAAGTTGCTGCTCGTGCTGAATAATGTTTCGTAAATAGGTATACAAAGAAAAACAAATAATTATGTTCTGAAAATTTTGACGCTTCTGCTTTTTTTTTTTTTTTTAATTTTTAGTTTGATTCCTAAATTTGGAAAATACAATAAATAAATAAACCATAAAAATGGGGGCGGGGGCGAATCGCCACCACTGTATCTCTGATATTTAGCGGGTTAAATGGATGATACCGGGCGGAATATGACTTCCTCCAAATGTGCTGAATTCGACAGTGCCAGTATCGGCTTGGGAGACATAAATAGCCCCGAGAAGATAGGGTTACAGACAGACAAACTCGAACTAACAAAACAAAAGTTTTCTAATTGAATTAACTTAATTATTCATCCGTCCCCTTCACATGACTCGCACTGAAACGGTAGCGCGTGAAAAACAAGTTCTAAAATATGCCTTTTTATTGGTTATCTTCAGCACTGTACACTGTATACTCATGGACGACCAGGGGAGGCCCCTCCTAAGGGCAAGAGCGCACCGCCCCCTCAATATCGTGAACCCCCCAAAAGCAAGAGCCCCTCAAATGAGAAAAATGCCCCTCAAAACACCCCTTCCCTAAAAATTTCAGTGGCGCAGCCTGCGCCATGACCCCCCCCCCCTAGGTGGGCACCCCTGTGCACAACAAATGTTGCAAAAACTTATGAATCACCCTACTAGGTTTCTTTTTTCACATAAAAGTAAATTGAAAAGATTTTGCACAGTAAAAGCTAGTGTATATGTTCCTGGTTCAACTTTTGATTGCACTTGTATGATGAGGAAATTAATTGAAGACTAGAAAGGAAAAAAGACCTGTCCAGAAAAAAAAAAGAAAAACAAGAGCGCCGAGAAATGATAATACTTGCATCTGGTACATACAACAAGCCTGATCTTTCGGCAAATTTCGAAACTATTACTTTTGGAGTTCGCACTTCGTTCGTTTTATACTTAGTTAATCATGGTTTTTAGAACATATTTTTGTCGTTTAACATTTCTAGTCCTCAATTACCTAAAATTGCAGTTTCAACGTTTCATATTTCACAATAAAGAACAATTTTGTGTTATTCTTTACAAAAGCATATTCAGTGACATAAGAATCCAATTTACAGCAGTGAGGGTCAAAAGTTTAAGCACAACAAGGATTTCAAAATTAAATCCAATTTTTCTATTTCTCTATAATATCTGTTAAACTGATGTTTGAAATCAAATTCTACAGTAATTTCTTTGAAATTAGGTTTCAACCAATAAAAAGACTTTCATTCGTGAAACAAAGACACCAACTCACGTGATAGATTTTAAAGCTAGGCATTGGAAGAAATCAGGTTTCTTTTGCTTGTTTCACGCAAAACGCGCCAACCATTCGTCGTTGTTGAGTCACGTGACTTGGGATCTTTTGGTGAGCTTTTGCTAAGCCAATGACTTGACTTGCTCCCTCCATTTTAATACCTGCTCTGAAGTGTGACACTGTCCAATGACCTTCAGAAACTTCTTCTTTAATTTTTTTTTTTTTGGCTCCTTCCTACTTTCTTGAAATTATACTAGATTTTTTTCAAAATAAAAAACATTATTGAGGAACACATTTCAAGAGCAAAAACAGTTCTAAGAAGACTCTTGAAAATCGGTTAATGCAAAAACCGTTTAATGATTAAAATCAAGCTATAACTAAGTTTCATTTGAAGTGGGCTAAACGGGGAATGTCATAATTACGAACTGCTGACAGTTATAAGTGGCATTTAATAAAAAAAATGAAATTATGATTATCCTGATACACTTAACAGGTCTAGAGCAATCTTTTAAAATATCAGAAGAATACTTTTGGTAGACAGAATGGTGGTGGTTTCGATTTTAAGAATTATCCTCAAAAAAAAAAATGTGAAGGCCGACAGAAAGAAACTGTCTCTTGCCTCCAACTGCCCTTCACATCTATGCGAGTGCTATCCCAAATCCTTTTAAACTCTTCTTGACTTTTGAACCTAAAAAGGACACTTATCCTCCCAAAAGTATCGACTCGTCAAAAATTTCTGAAGATCCACTACTCCGTGGACATCAAAGCATTTATTATATTAGTAAAGCTCATATCAAGCATTCTTTCCTTATGATGCAACGCAATATAAAAATACATAAGTTGAATCATGGCTCCACTAGATGGCGCTGACGCTTTCGGCCTTGGTAATTTATGACTTTTCTGTGTTAAACCGATGCAACTTATCAACATCTGCTATGCATCCACCAATCAATGTCAACGTTGCAAAGTCTGCTTATTTTTGATTGGACGTCGCCTATTTTGACTGCAATAGGCACTGCACGGAACCCCTGCATCCACCAACCAATGGCCACGTAATGGAAACAAGAGGTTCCCTGTAGCGCCCTCTTTGTTGCCATGAGTTTCGGCGATTGTCACGGCCTTTAAGAATTAATTGGGGCCATGGTTGAATCAATCTAAACAACTCTATCATGGCGTTGAGCTTATGCTAGTACCGACTCACTCAGAAAAACTGGCCATTAAATGTGTCAAAAACGGACATTTTTCTTTCGTTCCTTAGAATAAATGTCGAACTTGATCCCCTAGCTGTAATTATTTTTACGGAAGCGAGTTAAAGTTAACACAAATGAGCACAAATTGCGAGTTCTGAATATCGTTAAAAAACAATTACAGATGAGGTTTGGCAAATTCCGAACAACTTCTTGGTAAAGGTTTTTTTCTTGAATTGGCACCATCTGCACCAAATATTTCAAGATACAGGAGGAGGCATTAAAAATTACGCGTAAGTATCTCATGTTACCGTAAAACGGGGGGACATTGCTCCTCTAGGGATAACATTGCTCCAAAAAGTAAAAGTTTTATTACTGATTTTCGAGGACTTCAGTGACAAAGTGGTTGACAATGCAGAACTTCTTTCAACTAGGTAGAAGATAACAATAAACCGGTGGACAAGTTTTCAATTCGAGACCGAAAATCAGTAAAAAACACTTTTACACTTTTTGGAGCTATGTTATCCCTAGAGGAACAATGTTCCCCCCTTTTATGGTAACAGATATATCATAAGCATTTTGAATTTAATCACATGACTTTTCCATCAACCGATATTATTTTTCCAGAATGGAACTTATTGGTCATATTACAATCTACTAAACGCAAAGCTGCTTCCAGAGCAGCGGAAATTAAACAAAAGTTGTGCTTAAACTTTTGACTCACGCATGTTTGTCCCTCTGTTAAAAAATTTGCAGTTACAGTCGAGTCTCGATAACTCGAAGTTCTATAACTTGAACATTTCTTTATCTCGAACTTTTTATTGGATCCCAAACTTTTGAAAAGGCTGTGGAAACTTCCCATAACGCGAACTACCAATAACTCGAATGATTCAGCAAGTCCCTTGGGACTACACTTATAAAACACGTTTAAATCGAGATAAATAAAAACCAGTCAATTGAACAGCTTTTATTTGAAAAACTTTGCTGTGCTTAAACTTTTGGAACGCACCGTACATGATTTCTTCTACAGATATCGCCTACCTCCTTCGCAAGTGGGCGGAGTGGCTGACCAGCGTCCATTCGCGCCACAAGTAATATTTGGCGTTCCTTTGAGTTTGTAGCCTCTGTCGCAGAAGAAGTGCAGACGAGTGTATTGGGGGTATTTCCTTGGGCTGCTTGACACAGGGGGAGGTCGTCTTTGGTCGATAGCCATAAATTCTCGAAAGTGTCCGTTGTAAATTTTACCAGGATTGTCACAGTAGATAAGCTCGTCTGGAATTGGACTGCCTGAAAATGAAATAATAAACTTGAAACGATTAAATTTACGTGCAGAATACCGACAGGCCGATTATGAAATATAGATACCTTAGTTTCGTCCCTGTGATGGAGTCATCAGTCTGGAATCTTCATATATATATATAGCGAATGATCGAGTAAAGCTGACGTCATCGCGCCACGACATGATTATTTGGTAATACTTGACATGCAGGGAAATGTTTTATTTTGAGAGTTGAACTGGATCTGGTAACTTGACTGTTTTACTGGTAATACAGAAAAACCTGTGAAGTTGACCATCCTTGTAAGTTGACCGCTTTTTTCAGGTACGGAATTAGCCCTTATCATATGAATCAACCTTTGTAAGTTACCACCTGTTTAAGTTGATCACTAAAGTAGTGCACCTGAAGTGGTCAACTTACACAGGTTTCACTGTACTGTCATTTTAGGATAATGAAGAAACGTAAAAATGGTCAACAATGTACGCTATCTACTGGAGTTTAGGGTTAATCTACTGGAGTTTAGGGTTAATCCACTGGAGTTAGGTTTAAAACTTCAACTATGAAAATATCACCCAACAGGCAATGGCTTTGTTCAAATGTAGAAGCAATTTTCATCCGTCATACCTTGACGGGCGACTTTCTAGTTGTCAATAACAGAGCTGCGTCTCTCATTGAAGCTGAACTTACCAACAAACTGGCAGCTAATGTGAATTTATAGTACATGCTTATTGCATGGATTTTACGTTCATTTTCGAGTTGAATCGCATGACTACTTGTGATGACTCATTGGTGTGCTAAACTCACTTTAGCTACCCGATGTTAAGTAATATTAGGTTCAATGAGAAAACAGATTCCTCCAGCTCCGTAATTGACTATCCCAGACTGATGAATCCATTATAAAGACTAAACTGCTGTCTATGGATAGAGGGGTGCTTAGCCCAAACATCAAGGGTGCAACCCTTGATGTTTGGGGGTCTTTTTGCTCACCAAGCAACCACTTCACTTTGAAAAGCTTCCCGCCAAACAAGATAAACAATTTAAAAGATCTATCCATATTTCTGAGGAGTTGAAGGTTCTAATAGAAGTAGCTGTGATGAAAAAGGAGAAGAGGGAGGATGATAGTTTGGCAGATACTTGGCGGGCAAACTAGATATCATAACTTTTTATGGCTGAGGGTTTTTGGGTTTAGGATGCAGGTTTTCTTTTTTTGTGCGGAAAAGTGAAAGGTTTTCTTGGCGGGGAAATTTTTACAACAGGGTTGTTTTTGATGAGATATCACATCTTTTTGCATTGATATTATTACTTTGTACTTTTAGAATTGAGAACTTCAAGTCAGAAAATTTTCAATTGAAACAACGCTGTTTTGTGTTTTTAAGGAACAATAATGGCTATCCTAATTTTACGTCAAGTTATTTTCTGACTATTAAGATTCTATGTTCATTTTGCGAGAATTGGACGGTTTAAATTTTATTGCAATCCTTGTATCCTCTCTGTTGCAAAGAAAACTTCTCTGATAATAAAATACTATATTTTAAATTATATTGTTTTCGAGTATTTTACAACTTCGCAATAAATTCTACTACAGTTTCTTTATTTGACAGATTATTCAACATTTTCATGAAGGTTTCTTTAAATGTTTTACAGCTTGAGGGCTATTTTAATCTAGCTTTTCAATTTTTGTTTAATTACATTTTTTCTTAAATCGTGGATTATTTTACGTTTTATGGGATAATTTTAATTGTTTGGTGATTTATCTTTTTCTTGATAGAAGTCTTTGTCTTGTTTAATACCTAGTTTTGTTTAAAAGTTCATTTAAAAAACGAAATAACGCATGCAAAAAACAAAAAAAAAAAAAAAAAAAAAAAAAACACACACAATCAAAAAAAAAAAAAAAAAAAAACCTAAGCCATTAAATATTTTAAATTTTAATGTGTCAGAAGATCTATACAACTTTACTCGATGTCAAATCGCGGATATCCCAAATTTGCCATAACGAATGCGCATGTTGCGCGCGGACTAAACTCATTAAAAGTCTTGCTTAAATTAATTGCAAAAAATTTTTCAGCTAACAAAGTACTGCAAAGCACGGATATGCGCACACCTATTTCATATATTTTCAATCCATTATGTGTTGTTTGTGAAAAATCCATTAATTAAGAAAATAAGCAAACCAATAAAAAAAGTGATATTTTTCGCTTTCAATTAAAAAGTTATATGTGCCGTATTCATATGCGTACAGTTTCACATAATTTGTCACGTAAACTATTGTAATGGTTTAACCCCAGTTTCGCGCCGACATTTAAAATTTCTTCCCTCCATAAATATATAAAAACTGAAGAACAGGGGGAAGGAAATTTCGTATCGGCAAAACTTTGGTGGGGGGGGGGGGAGGACAGCATCCTAATCTCATTCATTAATTAGTTTCTCTGCTTAAGTATAAACAAACAACATAGAATCTGAAAACAGAAAGTCCAATGAGCCAAGTCTGCGCGCATGCGCAGTCGCTGTGGCAAATTTGTGATATCCGCGATTTAACGTCTAGTTGCAACTGTTGGATATGTTTTAGTCTTGATTGAATTTCATTTCCTAAGACAACTTTGGAATAACTGTTAGATCTGTTCTAACCTTGCAATTGCAGTCCGAGATAAACAAACCATATGAGCTGAGAGTAAGTACATAATAATTTAGGGAAAATTAGTGATTTTCAAACTTCAATTACTCCGGCCCATGATGTTCCTGGGGGTTAAATTTTTGTATATGTACTCAATGGCCCCCCAAGAATATGTATACAAAAAATCATTACCGTAGCCCTCCGGGGGGCTGTGATAGAACCCCGGGAAGGTACAATTTGGGGGGTAAAAACGAGGGGGGAAGGGGAGGGGGTCAAATGGCACAAAAAGCACATCAGTAGGGCACAAGGAATGTGTGTGCGAAATTTCAGCTTGATTCCTTTTTTCGTCTGGGCTGTAGCCCTATCAAAGAAAGCGAAAACATTTTTGAACAGCGATTTTATAACCTGAATACCTCCTCCCCCTGATGGTCCAGGGGATTGTATTTTGGTTTACGGCGTCAGGGGCCACTAGAGATTGAGTGTACCAAAAATCAACTCCGGGGGTCTTCATGGGGCTGAGATACAGAGGGGTGAAAAACCCAAAAAACCTGAATTCGTTCTGTCGTGTAATCTTGTTCTTGGTCGCTTTTATTTCCTTTCGGCTTTGGCGGTGGATTTGCTTCTGTGGGCTGCTGTCGTTTGGTTTCCTTGGCGAGGCGGGACGCTCCCGCGTCCCTTAATTTAAGGAAAAATCGTAAAAGGACAGGAGCTGCTGCACCAAATGAGCCAGAAACCAGCCGACAGTAAAGTGGAAACTATTCAATAGATGTAAACCGTTTTCGGTGAAAACTTTCCTCCACATTTTTCGCAAATGATTTAGATCTTTCCGACGAAAAACGACTCTAGTCTTAGACGAGCTCCTTACTCTCCTGATTTGTCCCCCTGTAACTTTTGGATGTTCTCCAAACTCAGAGGCGATCGAATGATATAAGATTTCCGACAAGAGAGCAAATTATGGTTGCAACAACAGTTCAAGTTATTTCTGAAACTTGCCCTGTTGGAATGTTTTTAACATCGTTGGCAGAGGGAGTTCCAAAGAGACTACTTTGAGAGGGATTAAGGTTACAACCCTTCATATTTGAGTGATTTTTCATTGACCAAAGGACAGATACTTTTCTAACAGACTTTGCAATTTGTGAGAAATACAAATTTCATGTTTCGATCGAACGTGGCAAAAGTCTAATAAATGCTTATCAAAATTTGGAGACATTTTATCCCTGTCACTCAGCTTACATGTTTTCCCAGCAAAGCCTCATCTGATCAGTAGATTATGAACTGCATATTTATTTGTTGCGCATGAAACGCATAAAAAATGCACGCAAAGCGTTTATACCTTTCCTGCATAAGGGCAAAGCATTGGACCACGTTCCATCTGATCCACAAGTGGCCGAAGAAGCCCCTATGAGCTCATACCCTTGATCACAGGAAAACTGGAGGCGGGTCTCTTCTCGAAATCCTTCGTCCTCCAGGGTCGGTTGGCGCCAGTGTTCTTGTATCGGATGTATATCTACTCGACCATTGGCAAGACGACCAGGGTTGTCGCAGTACGACTCGTAATCCGAACTCTCTGTTGGGTGATAACTAGAGGTTAGTGCGTTGAACTTTGTAGCACATCATTTATACGTCACATATTAGAACATTTTTTTGTTGTGTCTTGCATAACTAGTTCACATTACTTCTTCACTAAAAGTGTTTTTCTGTGTTAATCAAATGCCTTATGCTTTTTCAGGGCCGACGACATGCCATGTAAGCCTAGTCAGAAGCTAAGGGCCCGGCAATTGAGGGGATCCCGCTGGCCCCCTCAATTGCCGAAGTAGTATAAATTCAGTTTTACAGGGGAGGGGGACCAATGCGACCAAGCTGATAAGGGGCCCCGTCTCGGCTCTCGGTGGTCCTACGCTTTTCTTGATGCATTTTTTTTTTTACCAAACATCAGCTATAGTCGAATTTTACCAACATATTTCCTACTTTTAACTTTGCTGTTGGCCGCCTTCCTTGTCTAGTGGTCCGAGAAGTCTGACTGCGACAGGAAGGTCCGGGTTTGAATCCCGGCTCGGGAATGGACGTACTTTCTCTCTCCTGTCCTTGTCCTTCCTTTGTGTATGTATTATTGTGCTGTGAATGGTTGCCTACCCTATAAACGGGTCGTTGTGGCATGTGTGTACTGTGGAAGTCTGACTCCACACCAAATTACGGTGCAATTGGAAAAGTGAAGCAGCGCACCCCAAATTGCCAGCTTAGCTGGCACACGACAGGAACAACAACTTTGCTGTTCCTAGTAAGGTATTTGGAGATCTCCAGTCATTTAAATATGCTTTTACTTTGTATAATTGTTAAAGCTTTACCAACAAGAGATGACGAGTGAACTGGAAGCGAAAATGGATCACTTCATTTTGTAATAGGTAGAATCAGCGAGAAAAAGCAAGCAGTAAAGTTTCGCGTTCTCGCTGATCCTACCCATCACAAAATGAAACGGCCCATTTTTACTTCGATTTCCCGCGCCATCTCTCCAGGGTCAAGCTTTAGCATAAACGTTTTTTAAAATAATAGTAGTGGATTGGACCTTTTTAAAACATGTCTTTTATTGATTTTCAAATTAAATGTAGATTTTAAACGCCTAATATCTTCTATCTTACTTTATTTATTTACTCATTTAATATTATTACTATTATTATTGAACTTTACTTATTTTCTGAGGTTTTAAACGGATTAGATATTAAAACAAGTTTTTGAAAAAGTAACTGAAAAACCACCAACATTACAGTGTAATTAAGGTTTTTTTTAACAAGACAATTTAGTTATTTTTGTCCTATTTTCATTTTATTCTTGCCACTGTACCTGAATTTATCTGTAACGTGAAATTATTTTCAAATTTTCTTTATCTTTCTTTACTAATAATAAAGCTGAATGTCTGTATCTCTGTCCGGATATTTGTCCATATCTCTGCCTGAAAGTCTGTGATGCGCATAGCGTCTAGACCGTTAGGCCGATTTTTATGAACTTTGGTACAAAATTAGTTTGTAGCATGGGGGTGTGCACCTCAAAGTGATTTTTCAAAAATTCGAATTTGTTCTTTTCCTATTCCAATTTTAAGAACATTTTAGCGAGCAAATTATCATGACATGGACGAGTAACTTAACGTGGACTAACAAATTATCATGACATGGACGAGCAAATTATCGTAACGTGGACGAGCAAATTACCATAACGTGGGCGAGCAAATAAACATAGCTAATTGGCGAGAAATTCATCATCCATTATTTGCAAATGTACAGGCAAACCAAATACCTTTTGATTTTCCACTACGGCAAAGCCGTGCAGGTACCGCTAGTAAATAAATAAATATCTTACATTCAACAAAACAGTATATTTAATTCGGTTATGCGGCTCCAAAACAATAATCGATTCTTCTTACTTTCGATACAAGATGGAATGACAGCAGACCAGAACCCATTACTCCCGCAGGTGATGGACAACGCTCCAATAGGGGTGTATCCGTCTTCACAGTCGTATTCTAGGACTGTTCCTTCGAGGTATTCGAAATTATGTTCCACGACGAATCTGCGAGCGTTGCCGCCAGGAGGATAGACCATCGCTTTCCCGTTCTTGATGGGGCCCGGGTCCCTGCAGAACACTCGGTTGTCCTCAGCTGAAAGTTCGAGATCGTCATTGTTGAAAACGAAAAGGTTATACTACAAGTGACTCGTTCGTTTTCGGAACGCTATAATATAAACTAATAACATGAACTTTTTCAATACTAACGAATATTATTTTTAAAGTATCATAAAATCTTTCAAAATCAGTATTAAATTTTGAAAATGGCTGGCGTTAGCATGCGCCTTGATCTTCAGAGATAATTATTTTTGATACAACTAAATGTTTTATAAGAATGTATTCCGCATGAAAGAATGTATTTCAGATCCTGAGAAATGCACCAAACTCCATTCACGAGAAATATAGACAAGGTGTAAACAAACAATTGCGCCATTTGGCGACCTCAATCACGTGCTTGGCTCGGACAAGAACAAATTGGTGCCAAGCAGACGGCGAATTCTAATCCTATTGGTTAACCTTTTTCTCTTTAATTCAAGAGAAAGCCCCCCAAAAGTAGCAGCAGACCATCTCTAAACCTCTTTGCTTAACTTCGTTCAATGTATTTCGTGAGCGGAGTGTAGGTCTGCAAAAAGCAAAGGGCCAATACAGAGCCCGTTTCGTTGTAAGCAAACATTGAAAGGTCCACCCTTGCTTTACTGATAGAACAAAGCACGCCAACAAGTAATCAATTGGCAGCACGGGGGCGTGTTTATTGAATTATGCAGAGCCAATATCGTCGACTCAGAGCAACAGTAAGATATCTAATCCCAGAAATAACACAGGGGTGCCCTCCCTCCTAAGAGCAAGGGTGGATCCCGCCCCCTAAATATCAGAAAGACCCTCCCACACAAAAAAAGTAAAAAATTCCCTTCAAAACAACCCCCTAAAAATTTCAATGGCGCAGTCTGCGCCTTCACCCCTCCCCCCCCCCCCTAGGTTGGCACCCCTGAATAACTCTAAGATATTGTTACAAATTCTGTAAATAGTAATTACTAGGGGGCTATCGCCCCCTGCTCGCTATCGCTCGCCAACCCCCGGAACTGCTTACGCAGTTCCCTGTGGATCGCTTCGCGATCCATGCTCGCTTCGCTCGCTCGCTGTATGCCAATACATTAGCCTAGCTAAAATTTTCCGTAAAAATTAAAGTTGGTAATTGCATTTAGGTCACCATCCATTTAACCAATATGAAAATTACGTTCATAATGTTAATTTGTCTGCTTTAGCCAGATTTTCGACAGTTTAACTTTGCTGTATGTAAGATGACTGCCTTGGCAATGTGCACAACTTTACCATTATAGATACAAAAGTGTCTGTCATTGCTTTGGAGAGATTGCACTTCTACCTGTTGGTCCGCGGAAGGTATTTTATTTCCCTTCTACCACCCATTGGAAAACCAATGAAGGCATTCCCCTATCCGCCACCTGGGGACGCGCCCTCTAGGGGTTACAGGCTCCCCCGAGGGATGTATTTACATTATTTATATATTTACATATTTACACTCTTATATATTCTAATCTGAGAAAACTTCCTCATATACACAATTAAAAATGTCCCGTTTGGGAGCCACAACTGACACTGCTTCAAAAGATCTTGTTCTTGATAATGCCACATAGAGCTGGCCATGACTAAAAACAGGCTCAGAGAGCACCAAACATATTTTCTCAAACGTTTGTCCTTCTTGTTGTTATTCTGAATCCTTGCCACGTCACGAACAAAAAATGGTTTAACTAAAAACGCGAAAACTCGCCAAGGCTACTTTGCTTGCACAATACTAAAACTACTATAACCCTAAACAAATTTGGCGAAACCTTTCAGCTGAGAATAAAAGGAATAAAGTAAATTCTTTCTCGGTTATTCATTTTGAACTGAACTGTCGTACTGAAGCAGAGAATAGACGACGCTCAAAGCGCCTACGCGTTCAAAACAACATTGCCGATGAACATGATTGTGGAGCAATGTGTGAAGAATGCGAATTTTGTGGTGCTCTTTATTGGCAGAAAGAGCGTAATACTGCAAATAAATATACTAAATGTTGCCATGACGGAAAGGTGCGGTTACCGGCATTGTGTGACGCACCTGATCTGTTGAAGGAACTGCTGACTGAAAATTCCCCAGCCGCTAAAAATTATCGGCAGCGAATCAGAGAATACAACTCTGGAAATGGCTCGTCTTAAATTGGATTCAAGAACGGTTTCCTGCCTTCTTTGAGCTTTTCTTTGCTGATTAAGGTTGAAATGGGCCACAGCCCGACTCAAACTCATCTCAAAAAAAAAAAAAGTTCGTTGAGTATTCTGTGATTGAAGATTTCAAAACAACGTAGAAGTTTGTTTACATGATTTATCGGCGAAGTGTTGCCAACAGAGGTTTAGAAATTCACCCCTTCATTTGCCGGCACGTAAGAGAATTATATATATAGATTGTAGTAACGTAACCTGTAAATAGTTTCCCGTAATGAATATACAACCCCTTAACATATGGCTAAAGTATACAACCCCTATTCTTTTTTCCTTTTCATTGATCAAAATTTGATAACGGTCTACGCATTTCGCGAAGAGGTAAGAATGTTGTAGAAAATTCTTTTCGGTGTATATAAGCCGTTAGCGATGGATAAACAGTTAGTTTCGATTCAGATTTCGAACTGAGTGTGTGTATTAGCTCTGTTTATAGCGAGGCATTTCGCTGTGTTGTTTTCGTATTTGGAAGTAAATACGTGTGTAAACGTTGAGTTTACGGTGTTGCGTGATAATTGCTTAATTGCTGATGAATAATTTTGCAGTTGTTGACGATCTTTCCTGTACATAGTGTAAATAAATTTCCTGTGCTTTTATCAAGAACCGTGTCTTCATTTCAAGAAAGTGGAAGTCGCACCGAATCCGTTAAAATTTGGCGCCCAACGTGGGGCTTCTTCTGGACTTTCTTGGAGTAAGTGTGACTTTGGACATTTTTTTTTTCATAAAGACTGTTTGAATTTATAGACTTTGTTTTTATGGTGATTACTCGCGCAATGGATGACCAATTAAAACAACTTCTGGCAGCAATTAATGCCGTGAAAAGTGACTTGACCGAAAGTTTGGCGGCTAATCAAGAACAATTAAAAAATGATATGGCGACTAACCAAGAACAATTAAAAAATGAATTGGCGACTAACCAAGAACAATTGAAAAATGAATTGGCGACTAACCAAGAACAATTGAAAAATGAATTGGCGACTAACCAAGAACAGTTAAATAGTGATTTAACTGCTAAAATTACTACAAGTCAAGATGAAATAAAAAGGGACCTAACGTCGATGAAAACCATGATGGAGAATCAACTAACCGCAATGGGAGATAAAGTTGAGGCTCTGGAAGAAAAATTTGATACTGTGGAAGAGCGTATCGCCAATGTGGAAAATAAGTTGGAAGAAGAAGACAAGAAATTTACTCTACTTAAAGAAGAGATCTTTAAGGACGTGGAAAGGAGACTGGCGACCGCGGAAAGCAGCTCTGTACAGTTTGGCGCTCCCACATCGGTTGCTCGACCGTCCATTAAACTTGCCACATTTGATGGGAAAACTTCGTGGCAGGTTTACAAAACTCAATTCATGATAGTGGCGGAAGCGAACGGATGGGACTCTGCTACCAAGGCCTGTCATCTTGCAGCATCCCTGAGAGGTGACGCAGCGGACATTCTCCAGACCCTTCCGGACAGCCAGCGCCTGGATTTCGCCGCCCTCACATCTGCGTTGGAGCTTCGCTTCGGTGAGAAGTGCCAGAAAGATTTCAGCCGACTCCAGTTGAAATCCCGTTTCCAGAAAACCGGGGAAACCCTGCAAGAGCTAGCGGCGGACGTCGAGAGATTGTCTCATCTTGCTTTTTGTGACTGTCCTGCGGATGTTCGAGACAACCTGGCACTCAACTACTACATCGACGGGGTTCGAGATCCGGAAATCCAGAAAGCTCTACGGATGGCGGATGTCAAAGACCTGAGTTCTGCTGTTGTGTATGCGATGAAGTTGGAGGCCGCCCAGCAAGCAACCCGCAAGGATCGCCATTCAATCCGCGGCGTGAAAACTGATGAGCCTGATCCGGTTTCGTCACGTTTTGCTGATCTGGAAAAGCAAATAAAAGAAATTGCAGGAATCCTCAAAAAGAATTCGGCTCCCAAGGACCATAATGGACAATCACTTAAGTGCTGGAAATGTGGTGGCGAGGGTCACTTACGAAGAAACTGTGAAGCTCGTCAAGAAACCAGAGGGAAGAGCACCTCTCCCTCGCAGGTCCAGGAAAACTAAGCCATGGCAATCTCGCGGGGCGGAGGTCGCCAAATTGGAATGAGCCCCATCTTAAAGTTTTCCAGATTTCATCGACGAGTGGCGGCAGTAATGGACTGTTTGTTTACGCATATGTAAACGGGTTTCCCTGCGAACTGATTATTGACACTGGAGCCAATGTTACGATCATTAGAACAGATGTGGCTCGTCAATTTGGACTCAACATTCTGTGGACGCCGCCCTGCGTTACCCTCCGAACTGTGACAGGTGACAAGATCGAGATTGAAGGTAAAGTGAACTTAGAAATTGTGTTTGGAAATGCCATTTACCATCATACCGCATTCGTTGCTGCTATCATAGACCCCTTCATTCTCGGATTGGACTTTTTAAAGAAGTATGACTTCAACCTCGACTTCAAGACTAACGAGCTGCACTCGACGAGAGAAGACATAGCAGTCTTTCCCGCAGAAAGTGATGTAAAATCCGCTCATCAAATAATTGCCCAAACAGATTTATCAATTCCCTCAAGGTCAGAATCATTAATACCCGGCTCCATTGAAGAAAGCAATAGTTTTAGATTTGGACTCATTGAATACCCCAACTTAAGCAATAACCCAAAAGGAGTGCTGGTGGCATCTACGCTTGTGGACCTTTCCAAGGATGTAATTCCTGTGAGAGTCGCCAACGTGAGTGAAAGGCCAAGGAATATCCGGAAAGGCGAAGTGTTAGCAACTTGTACTCCCGTAAACTGCATCATTAGAAGAATCAATTCCCCCGAGACTGTGTCTTCTGAGTCCTTGACATCGAAGTTAATTGGGAGTGCACCCTTATCGAAGGATCAAAGAACTGCTGCGGAACAATTGGTGGACGACTTCAAGCATCTGTTTTCATCTACATCGGAGGATGTGGGCCGGACGAATTTAACGCAGCATAGGATCTACACTGGAGAACACCCCCCTATTAAACAGCATCCAAGACGACTACCGTTCGCCAAGAAGGAAGAAGTTGAAACCCTCCTGAAAGAGATGAAGGAGAATGATGTAATCGAACCTTCATCCAGTCCTTGGGCCTCTCCCATCGTCTTGGTCCGAAAGAAAGATGGCTCCACCAGATTTTGTGTCGATTACCGACGACTGAATGAAATCACCAAGAAAGACAGTTACCCTCTTCCACGGATAGACGACACCTTAGACACTCTTTCCGGACACAAGTGGTTTTCGACCCTGGACTTGAAGAGCGGCTACTGGCAGGTTGAGATACACCCTGATGACCGAGAGAAGACAGCGTTTACAACTGGACAAGGCTTATGGCAGTTTAAAGTGATGCCCTTCGGCCTCTGCAATGCACCAGCTACGTTCGAGCGTCTTATGGAGACAGTGTTAAGAAGACTTTCCTACGAATCCTGTCTGGTCTACTTAGACGATATCATCATCGTGGGACGCAGTTTCGAAGAACATCTGGCAAATCTTAGGAAGGTGCTGCAAAAGCTTAAGGAAGCCAATTTGAAGTTAAGCCCGTCCAAATGTAATTTGTTCCGCCGGGAAGTGAACTACCTTGGTCACATCATCTCTTCTGAAGGTGTACAAACCGATCCAGAAAAGGTATCTGCGGTCAGGAGTTGGAGTCGTCCCGAAAACATCCATCAGCTGCGAAGTTTCCTGGGGCTCTGCACGTACTACAGGAAGTTTGTAAAGGGTTTTTCCAACATTGCACGACCTTTGCATAAGCTGACGGAGAGCAAGCAAAAGTTTGAATGGTCCAAAGAATGCGAAGATGCATTTCTACGACTGAAGGAGGCTTTAACATCAACGCCTATCCTCGCCTATCCTCAGCCTGAAAAATCCTTCATCCTGGACACTGATGCGAGCAACGAGGGCATCGGAGCTGTTTTATCCCAAGAAATTGACGGAAATGAACATGTCATCGCTTATTGGAGCAAATGCTTATCAAAGTCGGAGCGAAATTACTGCGTCACCAGAAAGGAGTTACTGGCCATAGTGAAAGCTGTAGAACACTTCCATCATTACCTCTACGGCCGAAAATTTCTGCTTCGGACAGATCATGCCTCATTAACTTGGCTTTTGAACTTCAAAAATCCGGAAGGTCAGATAGCCAGATGGATACAGCGGCTCCAGGAATATGACATGGAGATCAAGCATCGAAAAGGGTTATCTCACGGTAATGCTGACGCTTTATCAAGGAGACCTTGTCCTGAGAACTGCCACTATTGTTCCCGAATCGAGAAACAGTATGGAACGACTAGCCCTACCGCCTATCAGGTGACAGTGACTCCAACATCATCAGAACCTGATCCATGGAGTGATGACCAAATTCGAAAAGATCAACTTGAAGACCCCGACATAAAACCAATTTTGGAGTTCATGGAAAGTAACAGTCGACGCCCTAGCTGGCAGGACGTTTCTATCTTCAGTCCTGCAACAAAAAGATACTGGGCTTTATGGAACTCACTCCATTTACGGAACGGCGTGCTACACCGGAAATGGGAATCTGACGACGGCAAAACATCTAGGTGGCAGTTACTACTTCCCCGATCAAGGATTTCAGATGTTCTGAAAGAAATACATAGTAGTGCGACTGGAGGACATTTTGGTGTCTTGAAAACCCTCAATAAAGTTCGGGAACGCTTCTTCTGGAGCAAGGCGAAGGATGACGTGGAGAAGTGGTGCCATTCTTGTGACGCCTGTGCTGCTCGTAAAGGACCGAAGAAAAGAAGCAGAGGGAAGCTACATCTGTACAACGTTGGAGCTCCTTTCGAACGAATTGGGATCGACATCCTGGGTCCTCTACCAAGAACTGCTGATGGGAACAAATACATTCTTGTTTCCATCGACTACTTCACCAAATGGCCGGAAGCATATCCCATTCCAGATCAAGAGGCTACCACCGTAGCAGAGACTCTAGTCCAACATTGGATCTCGAGATATGGAACACCTTTGCAGATTCATTCCGATCAAGGGAGGAATTTCATCTCTGCTGTGTTTAAGGGGCCTATGTCAAATTTTCGGAATTGAGAAAACTAGGACAACACCACTACACCCACAATCGGACGGCATGGTGGAGAGATTTAACCGCACAATCCTGAATAATCTCTCACTTATGGTATCCAGAAATCAACAGGATTGGGACAAGAAGCTACCTTTGTTCCTGCTGGCCTACCGCAGTGCTGTCCACGAGACTACCGGATTTGCCCCATCTCAGATGCTCTTCGGACGAGAGCTTCGGCTACCTTGTGATCTCGTCTTCGGTCGTCCTCCGGATGCGCCTTCATCGCCTGAGGAGTACATCCAGGATCTCCAGGCCCGGTTGGAAGACGTTCATAACTTCGCACGAGAGCGAATCAACATCGCGGCGGAGAAGATGAAGACCCGATACGACACAAGGTCTACTGGACATGAATTCAACGAAGGCGACAAGGTTTGGTTATGGAATCCCATCCGACGGAAAGGTCTTTCACCCAAATTGCAGTCGCATTGGGATGGACCCTACAAAGTCGTTAACCGACTAAATGACGTCGTAGTGAGGATCCAAAAATCACCTAATGCAAAACCTAGGGTTGTACATTATGATCGGTTAGCCCCATACTATGGCCATAGTTCATGAGTATTATGTAAACAACCATGGTTGATAACATAAAAGTTGTAGATAATTAATTTTTGCTTTTAATGTTTAGTAATATTTCTTGTTATTATTGTGTTTTCTGTATCTGTTAGTTATTAATTAATGTGTATATTTGTAAACTTGTGATAGAAGTTTGGCACCCTTTCTGGGGATTATACTGCCCGGGACGTGCAGTCCTTAGGAAGGGGGCAATGTTACAAATTCTGTAAATAGTAATTATTGTAGTAACGTAACCTGTAAATAGTTTCCCGTAATGAATATACAACCCCTTAACATATGGCTAAAGTATACAACCCCTATTCTTTTTTCCTTTTCATTGATCAAAATTTGATAACGGTCTACGCATTTCGCGAAGAGGTAAGAATGTTGTAGAAAATTCTTTTCGGTGTATATAAGCCGTTAGCGATGGATAAACAGTTAGTTTCGATTCAGATTTCGAACTGAGTGTGTGTATTAGCTCTGTTTATAGCGAGGCATTTCGCTGTGTTGTTTTCGTATTTGGAAGTAAATACGTGTGTAAACGTTGAGTTTACGGTGTTGCGTGATAATTGCTTAATTGCTGATGAATAATTTTGCAGTTGTTGACGATCTTTCCTGTACATAGTGTAAATAAATTTCCTGTGCTTTTATCAAGAACCGTGTCTTCATTTCAAGAAAGTGGAAGTCGCACCGAATCCGTTACAATATGTTACTGTTGCTCTGAGACGACGATATCGTGAATAAACTTTTGTCAAGATTAGAGTGAAAACACGATGACAGATATGAACAAAGAGTACCTGATTTGGAAATCGGTTCGCAGGTTGGTTTACTCGACGACCATTCACCGTTGAACAGGCAAAAGATGGAGTAATCTCCTTGAAGTTGGTAATCTTCGTTGCAAGAGTACATGACACGGCTGCCCTGGCGGAACCCTTGCGCACGGATGGCACTCAGGGGTGGATTGGACACACGATTGCCATTGTCTACTTCACCAGGGTCAGGACAGTATAAACTATCCAGTACGGGTGGTTCCTCTAGACGAAAAAAAAAACATACTTCAGTTTTGATAGTTTCCCAAGCTTGAAACATTTGTGAACCACTTTTCAAAAACCCGATTTGATGCCACTATTTGCTTTGCCGATGCACTGATTGATTTTAAATGTACTTGATTTATTATTATTATTTTTTTTTTTTGCTTATTTTTAACTGCATTTGACTGAAAAGTAACGCATAAAAAACCTAACATTTTCGTTATTTTAAAAGATTGGTACTTGATACTCTAAAACGTAGTTAAAATGTACTAAAAATACAATCAAACTACAGCTATGGTTGTGCAAGTCTAACCTTTCAGCGTCGTAATGCTGTGGTTAGGATCAGCGTAGTCTTCTCAATGCTGATAGGTTACGTTCGCACCAACTGTATCTCTTGAAAGAAGGTCGAAAGAGTCGATATCTCCCAAAATTTGTTATACCAACTACAAATGTATTGAAATTTTTACTTATACTGAATATTATTAATTACTTCTTCAATTTGAATGCAAGTAACTACGCGACGTCTTATCCTAAAATAGGACTCATGTATGCTACGTAGCGTAAAGATTTAACCTAAATTTATTTTAGATTAAAACTATAAATACGAAGAATTTATCCAGGTTGTGTGGCGTTTTACCTAATTTTTACGATGCTTTACCTAAGTTACTATAATTGCATCTGTAATGTGCATAGCCACATCCAGAATCTTGAAATTCTATAAAGCTTGGCGCCTTGTCTAAGGTAAGAAAAACTCTATATAAGTGTTCCCAAACTTTTCTAATTCCTAGAACCCTTTGAAGAATTAGAATTTTTACACAGCATCGTAGTCTATAGAGGGTGTCCCAAACTGAACGCAAGATTTTAATTTGTCGCCATTTTTGCAATAAATTGTTGGCAACCCTGAAAGAAGAACAATTTAACAGTTGAGAGTTTAGGGTTATTAAAAATCAAGTGTTATACGATACAATAACGCGTTTTCATTGTTGAACAATTATTTCAAAAATAATGAAAGTTGAGGCCGGTCAAGCAGTTACTGTTATTGGCGCTCGATATCGCAACACGGTAATGCATGGGTGAATATGGGCCTGTTGACATAGACCTTTGACTTCAAATAACTCCACAAGAAGAAATTTAATGATGTTAAATCACACGATCTAGGGTGCCAATTCTGATTACCGAAACGAGAGAGTACACGACCAGGAAACGCTTCATACAGCAATTGAATTGTTTCACTGACCGTATGGTAGCATAACTACTCCATTTTTACTAACCCTAAACTCTCAGCTGTCAAATTGTTCTTTTTCATGGCTGCCAACAATTTACGGCAAAAATGGTGGCAAATTCAAATCGTGCGCTAATTTTGGGACACCCTTTATATTGACACCGTGGACACTTTTCGCACCCCTCGCCCCTCTGTGTCACCCATTTTGGATATCCCTGCTCTATATTACACAGTTAAGGGCAATTCAATCTCAATATAAGTGCCAACTGTTGCACAAAACCCTTCACAAAGGAGCCTAATAGGTTAGCATTCTGTCACATTGCATGGACTCTATGAGTCATTCCACAGTACATGGTACGTAACGCTCATTCTCGAAATAGCTTTTTTTTCACACTAAAAATACATGTAACGAAGTTTTCTATTATTATTAAAAGCTTTGTTTGTATTTTTCTAGTGAAAAAAAGGTCTTTTGAGACTGATCTTTACGTTTGAGAGATTGCCCAGTTAAATACTGCGGAAAGACCCTTATGAAGAGCCTGGACTGCACTTATATGCAACGCAATTATTCAAAAACGGACGTATCTTGTGAGATGTGTCTTTGCGCGCTCGAATTCTGACACTTCCCACCTGGAAGATATGGACATCGACAAGGAAAAGTACCTAATCTTGAAGATGGTTCGCATGTGGGCTTTGTTGACGACCATTCCCCGGTTATCAAGCAAAAGATGGATTGATCTCCTTGCAACTGGTACCCCTCCTTGCAGAAATACCTGACACGGCTGCCCTGGCGGAATCCTTGTCGATGGATGGCACTCAGGGGTGGATTGGAAGTGCGATCGCCATTGGTTACCTCACCAGGATCAGGACAAAGCAAACGATCCGGTACTGGTGGTTCCGCTGAAAAAAGAAAGGTATTTGTATACGAGGAGATTTAAAAACAGGTTTAAAAACAGGTAACAAGATCTCAGACAAGTAAGCAGATTCGTACAAATAAAAATCACGCTGAAGATAACGAAGATGATCAGAGTTTTCAAGTGATGCCGGTGGATGGAGCTGGGTGTGCAATAACAGGACTTCAGTTAGAAGATGGCTGCGTTGGTTGACGGAAACATGTCCCGCCAATGAAACAAGAAGTGTGATAAGATTTTTGCGTTGAGATTAAGTTGACCACCCTCCTTACAGTTCAGACCTCTCAATAAGTGATTTCCATCTCTTTGGACCTTTGAAGAAACACTTGGAGGTCCGGCATTGAATAAATCATCGACAAGTATCTGAAATCACATCAAGATGGCTTGATGAACCGAAGCCTCGGTTCTGATCTGCTGACCTCCCAGGTGTTCCTTTTAAAGTCCAAAGGGATGGAAATCCCTTGAAGCGAGGTCAGGACTGTAAGGAGGGTGATCCAATATCTCCCAACGCAAAAACCTTATCACACTTCATGTTTCATTGGCGGGACATATTTTCATACAAAAAAAAAAAAACCTTCAGAGCTCCTGTTTCGTTGTTTTTTGAAACTCTTGCATAGAAGAGATTATTAAGTAGTTTGTTGACTTACTCTATTCAGATACTCAACAGTGAAAATCTTTGAGAAGAGGCCTCTATGAGTGGCATCCTTTTCAATCTCGAGCTTAATTTAAACATTCCGCTAAAAAAAAAAAAATAGACTGCAACATTGAACTCCGACAGAACTTTACGACTAAAATAGTATGTTGGAAACTATAGTGTAGAACTGTAATTTTTATTTGAAATATTAAAGCAAGTGCTATTCCGCCTGTCCAGCTGTCTATTGCATACTAACTTTTCGTCTAAAGTCAAAGCTACCACCATATTCGGAATATCCAGATGCATATTTTCGGACCATTTTGGTCATTGCAGAACTTAAGTACCAGAGATACTGTTTGCCCACGGATGCTATGAAATTGGCAAACGCCCAGTAATGACGAATCTATCTGAATGAGAGGAAACGTTAAAACTTGATGTTCTCATTTCTATGTGGCTCTGCATAATTTAGCGAGAAGCATACATCTGCAAAAGCTGGCATCCCTGAAAATTAATAGATGCTTCCATTTCCATCTGTAAGCCGGATGTTAGCTTTTCCATCTCATCTTCTCATCGGTGATCAGACAATATTGATTAACATTTGAGGTAGTAAGAAGCAAAGGGATGCAAGTGGCAAGATTAAAAATTTGGAGATTACCAGAACAAATGGTAGGTGAACCCCTCCTCTGTCTTGGGGCAAGAGATAGTACTAGTAGTCCGGGTAGGTGCTGCTGTACAGCATGATTTAGGCAAAAAAAATCAATGAAAGCCTACCTAGGACGTAATCTTTATACGCGATTTACACAAAACTTGAAAATGTCCACTTACATCCCTTTGCTTCTCACTGCCTCATTTGTAGTTTGTTCTATTAAAAGCAATATACCATCATGTCATCCTGGACTTTTAAGAACTGTCACCAGGATTGTTGTCAAGCTTAGCAAGATATCGGTCAGTCCGTCGCAGGGCCGGATCAAGGAGTCGGAGGCGCTTAAGCATTAGAAGTGATGGGGCCCCCTAGAGCCATCGCGAGGTCAGAAAACAGGGGCGGGGGTCTGTAGCGTCTAAATTTTTCACACTCAACGCGCAACACATATATTTTTATTGAATACAAACAAGAAAGGAGCACCCCCCCCTTTTTTTTCTTGAAGAAAATGTAACTTTTTTTTATATTTGCAACTTTGATATTTCTCCGGGGCCCCTTGGCTACTGCCTAAATTGCCTATTTGGTAATCTGGCCCTGGTCCGTCGCCAAGCACAAAGTTTCGGCGTAAGGCTATTGCCAACACAGCGGGCAGGATAAGGATCCCTCCTATTGAAATATGGTCTGCCGCTTGAAAAAAATATGTATTTTTTTTTATTTTTTAATCTCATATTTGCCGTTCATCTGATCCAAATATTGCAAGTTGATTTTCTCAAAATAATAGCAATTTTGAAACTTTTACAAACGCATTAACATTGATGAATTAACTTGAATCAAAGAAAGCTTCGAAAACTTGCATTATTTGAAACATTTAAAATGCCACAAAATCCACAGAAATAATCTTTTCTAAGTTAAGCGTCGAAATTAGTTTGTGAAATTTATTAATAAAAATCAACTTTATAATTACTATTATGTTTCACTGTTTATAGCAACATTTCAAAAGTGGAAGTAATTGGCAGACATAATTACTAACACATGCAATATCCCGACAGCGCGGCTATCTAATCCAAAAACCTCCGTTTCGTCCTTGTAATGGACTCATCAGTCTGGAATTGGGACTAACCGACCTATAGGTAGATGCCCTCTCATTGATGCTGATTTTTCCTGACTGATGAGTCTACAACAAGAATGAAACTGCAGTCTTCTGGATGGGGTAAACGGACTATTGCGCTGTTGCATGCAAGTTCTACGTTAGCCCTTGCTTAGGGGCGGTAACTTAATATACTTAACACTTACAACTGAGGAGTCATTTATCAAAAGGGAATATATCCACTTTTTAGAAAAAAATCATTTTGTGACATTTTCTAAATCTTTCAGATGACAATTTTCAAATTACTTACTCTCAAAAAGTCCAAACGTGAAAAATCCTATTTTATTAAAGGGGGCTTTTTGATCAAAAGGTAACAAATCCGTCCTCTGCACGTTTTGTTTTGAACAAAAGGGGACATATCCTGAAAGAATCTGTAGTATGACGACCTTTAGATCCAAAAGAATACATGTCCAAAATCCTCAAATTTTAATCCACTACTTTTAGGTTCATGTACTTCGATAAGAGAATATGAGAAAATGAAATATTAGAGTTTTGGTGAAATATTAGGGTTTTGGTGAAATTAGAATTCTCAACATTCAGATTTTCGTTCAAAAGGGCACATATCCAAAATTAAGATGAAAATAGCTCCTTGTTTTTTTTTTTTGTTTTTTTTTTTTTTTTTTTTTTTTTTTTTTGTCACAAACATTTCTTACTCTGGGCCATGATTTGCTCCTCTTTCGCACTCAATTCTGTACTCAGAGAAGATGACAAAACTATTTTGCTCTTACCCTAATTCGCTTTTCTCACCTCCTGAACATTTTTAGAAAATGGATATGTTCCCTTTTGATAAATTAGGCCACAATTAGTTTTCACTGTTTTCGGCAATAATGAAAAAGAGGTAGCAATTGGTATGCATCACGACAAAGAAAGTAACTTTAGAAAGAGTCAGTAAAAAAGTTGCAATGCGCTAGTTAACAAACAAATGTAAAAGAATTAACTGTCCATTTAAGGAGAAAACCAGTTTAGACAGCTCAAAAAATTCATTTTTTTTAATGTTATAAAATGTTAGTAGAATTGTTCAAGAATATGTTGGCAAAATTTCAATTAAAAATTCCGTTTAGTTCCAATGCTATGATCACTTAAAAAACTGTGAAGATTGGATGTGTTCACAGCAGTTTTTTTTTTTTTTTTTTTTCAATCGCGTTTTTCTCGAAACGACTTTTTTTTTTCAACTTGTGTGCATTCTAGAGCAAAATATTATAGACCAATCGTTCTGAAATTTTGTGTGAATATTCTTTATTCAATTGCACTCAATTTGAACCTAATTCTGGGATGATATTATTATTAAAAATATTTTTTTTTAATGCGGAAAAAGGTGAACAAAAATGGTAGAAAAACGTGAACTTTGCGATCAAACACCTGAAAAGCATGAAATGTTCTTTTTTTTTTTTTTTTGAGCAATCACGATTGCTTATTGTTCTCACTTGACCGGCTTTGATGTTTGGTTCCTTTTTCAACTTGGACAAGGGGCCTCAGCAGCACTACCGCCCACCGGCCTCTGCAGGCGCACCGTCCCCCGGAATCTGCTTCTCCTGAGCGGTAACGTCCATGTCCTTCACACATGCACGCTCACACACATACACACTTACACAAGCACGCCTTTACACCAGGGTTGGCCGGATTGGACCCAATTGTGTCGGACCCAATGGGTTTTTTTTCAAAAAACCCATTTAAAAAAACCCATTATTTAGCCCACTTTTGGGTTTTTTAAAATTTTCTAAGAAGTTTTTAAAAAATTAATTTAAATACTTTTACAATTTAAACTTCTTTTTCATTTCTTCTTCACCACAGACATTAGACATAAAAAAATGAATGATTTGAAATAGTATTTCTCAACTCTTAACAGCATTAAAAAAAATGTTTCAAAGATTTTAAATAAATATATTTAACTTTTTCCTTTAACTGATAAATAAATGGACTCAAATTATTTTGACGTCCTGTCACGTCAGATTTTCCCAATATTTTGCAGATTGTACAGAGGAAACTACTCTAGCTAAAAGGCTTTCATGTGAATTATTTCCTGCAAACAAACACGTCGCAAATCTCGAATAAACACAAGGTATATTTTTTAGAAATTAACAGATTTTACAAACGGTCAGGCAGAAAACAGAACAGGATGTACATTATTTTCATTATCTTGCAAAAAAGTTAAATATATCTTAGTTTGTACACAGAAATAGAAAAACTGGCAACATAAAATTGAAAGAAATATCTTGATTAAGCTGGAATTCAGTAAAAAGGGAGTAAAAACTTACTTGAGGTTCTACAGTAGTTTTGCATAGCAAAATGAAATACAGGAAAGTAAAATGCAAAAAAAAAAAAAAAAAAAAAAAAAAAAAAAAAAAAAATGGTAGTAGCAATTAAAAACGAATAATAGATTTTCTCACTCGAGAAGTAACTTTGCCTTAACTGTTGGTAATCATGAAAACTAAAAAATCTGAAACTTCACCATTCTTGGGTTTTGTCGTCTTTTATACTTTTTTTCAGAAAACGCTGAATTTTAACTAGTTTTCCAGCTTTTTTACCTCAAGACAATTTTTGCACTTTGTCCATATACTTACGCTACAGTATGCTACTAGTACCGCACATTTTCCCTAAAAAAAGACAAAAAAAAACACTTTTCTTTTAAAAAACCTAGCTTTAGTTGGGTTTTTTGGGTTTTATTAAAAAAAAACCAAAAAACCCTGGGTCCATGGGCTTTTTTTAAAAAACCCGGGTTTTTGCCAACCCTGCTTTACACACATACACACTCACACAAACATGCTATTACACATACGCATACACACATGTCTACGAACACATACAAGCCTACACATCACGCACATGCGCCTACACACACACGCACCTACACACGTACCCGCCCAGGAGGAGGGGCAGGCTTGGGGGGGGGGGAGCCGTTTCTAGAAACAAAAACTCAAATGAGTAGCGTCCTGTCGCAACTCGTGATTGCGAAACACATAATTTGAATCCAAAATTTCAGAATTCAAATTAATTAAACTATTGTTCTTTTTTTAAACCAGAATTGGGTTCATATTCTGAGGAAACATGTTGTTATCGATGAAAAAAATTGTAATGATTACAGATACAAATTGTTACTTCAGGAATGCACACCAGCAACAAGCTCTGATGGTGACCATCCATGGACATCAGCTTCTAATTCCTCCATTTCTGACAGAAATAACTTGAAAAAACTACAAAGTGTACTTCAAAATATGAATAAAACATACTTCAATTTTGAACAAAATCTGATTATTTCTTCCCTGTTGAAAAAAAATCACGAAAAACACTAAAATTTCTGCCTCCTAAACTGGTTTTCCTTGACCAATAAATGTACTGATTCTTACGTGGAGCATTAGACTCAGGAGTTATCAAAGTGCAGACTGGTTTCTGGCTGGACCATCTTCCTGAAGACAGGCAGGTGACGTAAACGGGCCCCTTCCGAACGTAACCGGGCTTGCAAGTGTAAATGACAATGTGTCCGGGCTGATAAACCGGATTCGGTCCGGCAGGACCATTGACGTCCCGGTCCGCATTCTGCACATCGCCTGGGTCAGGACAAATCACTGAAAGCAAGAAACATTACTTAGAAGAAATTTTTGAGGAGAAAGTGCAAAAGAAACCACTAACTACAGTAAAATCTCGATTATCCGCGAGTGGATTATCCGCGGGACGGATTATCCGCGAGTCCTTTAACAATCAGGAACATGTATTTTCGTAACAAAAAGGCTAATTCTTATTTTATTATTATTATTATTCTTTGTCGAAATATTGTAATATTAAACTCAGTTGTTTTGTTTCATTTATTTATTTGCTTACCAGAAGACCCGACAGACGTTTTTCTGTTCAAATTTTGTAAATTGAAAAGTTAAAAAATTTCAATAAACTATTAAGTGTTTGAACCGTTTTGTTGAAAAAATTGGTAAAAAGAAAATTATTTAAGCTGCTTGGTATCAGAATGCGTATATTTATTACAACTTGATTTATCTAATGCCCACTGAGCAGTTGTTTTATTAACTATTTTTTCTCCCGTATTTGATGGTTTGTTCCTTCAGCCATATTCAAAGGATAAAAAGCGTCCTCAGATATTAAGTGTAAAAAAACTAACTACCCATCTAGAACAGACGGGAAATCCCGCTGCAATATCCCCCACATCAAAAAGAATAAAACAATCGAAAGAATATTGTTTAAAAAAATGATAAAGGTAAAAACAGTTCTCTGAATAAGCGAAAATCACTCATCCTCCCCCCTCCTGATGTAAAATAAACACATTTTTCAACTAAAATGACTAAACACTCTTTAAAAACGAAAAACAATTTTTTGCAATTTGAAATATTTCGCCAAATAAACAAAAAATACAATAAACTACATTAACAGTAGCTTTAAAATGCAAACAAATGATTACGCAACTCTATTAATTATAGCCAAAGTCACTAAGCCACCACGTTACTGTAATCCAGCCAATCAGTGAGTGAAGCCAACTCCGACCGATTAGCGGTCGGACCTATTGAACGAAAACTTTTAAAACTTCATATACATTGCTTAGTTTGTTCTTTCCACTAAAGATAAAGGTCTTCCACAGCACTGATCTCTTGTATACAGAACTACCCTGTCGTAATTTATCTAAACGAAAATAAAATTTGTTTCGTCTTTAAATTCCACCATATTTTCCTTTAATAACGCACTGACTAGTTAGATAATCCTTAAAGCATTCTCGACATTGGTGCCAAAACTCAGATGGATTTCAGCCGAGAATCATATGTTGCTGAGTACGGTACTTTCTGATCATTTGGTTAGGAAAATCTAAAGCACCGATCCGGTCACATGGTTCAACTACGACGACAGAACACACGTTTAACCTGATCCTTCCAGTACTTTCAACTGTTAACACAACTGTTGAAAGCCTGTAAAAACTGTTCGATGGTAATGACGCAAAACGCTGGTTACAAGTTTTAGCTATGTAAGAAACGTACAAATGTACCGTGGCGGTGGGGGCGACCGCCCCCTCCGTAACCATCATTTTCCGAAAACAATAAGATGAAATTGAAGAAATTACTAGCAACTGCTACTATTTTAATCAATTCTATAAATTTGCTTTAAATTAGTTTCCCCCTTCCCCTTTTATTAAGCTTTAACAACACTGCTTATACAAAAAAAAAAAAAAAAAAAAAATCAAGACGCTTCTAACATAATTCTTGCTGATTCTTATGTAAAATGACTTCTTGATTCCAAATACGACTGCAGTTTTTCCCCTATAAGCCCCAGTTTTTTGGAAATGCCCCCCCCCCTTTTTTTCAGTTTTCGACCGTTTCATAGCCAATTTTTCTATTTGGATTGAAAGCGAACATTTTATTAGCTATTAACACTTTTCTGAAGGACCAGACAGGTTCAAAGTTCAAAAGCATGAGCATTTGAATCACATTGGGAGACTCATTGAGGTTATTCCCTCTAAAATATTTAAAAAATCTACAAAACCGATCTTGTTCCCCAGGGGCTTGTTTCACATTGTTTTCGCTTATTTTCGGTATAAATCCAGAATATACGACTCACTCCTATGAGCCCCAAGTCCGAAACAATGTTCATGTTGTAAAACAATTTAAAAAAAATATATTGGAAGCATCGTATTTTGCATAGCAAAAACCATGTTCACTTATATGTAAAAACATTAGTTTTCAAATCCCTAGTGGGTAGATGGGGGAGCAGTTGACTCTCTGCCCCCCCCCAGGGGGTCACAGGACGTGACGGGTCTGGGGGGGGCAGGCTTTTACGGTTTTCAATCGCCACTCCTTGAACATATTGTAACGGATGCGGCGAGACTTCCAACTTTCTTGAAAGGACGACACAGTTCTTGATAAAAACACAGGAGCTTTATTTACACTATGTACAGGAGAAATCGTTAACAACTGCTAAATTAATCATCAGCAATTAAGCAAGTATCACTCAACACCGTAAACTCAACGGTTACACACGTATTTACTTCCAAATACGAAAACAACACAGCGAAATGCCTCGCAATAAACAGAGCTAATACACTCTCAGAACAAATTCTCAATCGAAGCTGAACTTTTTATCACGCGGGACGCTTTTATAAACATCGAAAAGTTTCCACAACATTCTTACTGCTTCTCGAAATGCGTAGACCGTTATCAAATTTTATCAATGAACAAAAAAGAAATAGGGGGATCGTATACTTTAGCCGAATGTATAGGGGTTGTATATTCATTACGGGAAACTATTTACAGGTTACGTTACTACAATAATTACTATTTACAGAATTTAACAATATTATAAATCCGCTGCCCCTGTTAATGTAGGCAATCGATCAAAAAAGAAACTTGATTTTATATTACAGACATTTGTCAGAACACTTACCAGGAGCTTGGGTGATTTCTGTGGTAGGTGCTGCAGTTACCGTTTGGCGTGTGCACGTGGGCTTCTTAGTCCATGTTCCTGATATTTGGCACGTGACGGAATCAGGGCCCTGCATTGCAAAACCCTCGTTGCAGTAGAACCACACAGTCTCACCAGGTTTGTATTTTGCCGTGGATAAAGTAGGCGCTCCTAACATGTTCAGGCTGTAGCCATTCGTGTTTGACCCTGGATGCGTGCAGTACACTGGAATAAAATATTTTAATAATCTTTTGTCAGTAAGCGAATGCTTTATCTTCTGAAGGGGGTCCTGGATACATTTTGAAAAAAAAAATTAAACAGTTTAGAGTTTTAAAAATTTTTACACTGACTCACCATCTATTTAATAAGCAAAATCATGACAAAAATAGTTTTAAATTTTTTTATAAAGTTAAATTCAATTTGTTTTTTGAAAAAAATGGGGTTGCATTAACTTTTAGTACGCTTAACTTTTTCTTCGACGATTTAAAAAATATTAATTCAATAAAAAATAGAAAATATTAGAAGAAAAATTTCGAAAAATTCGAAGATACTTTTTTTTAACTTTTTTTTTTTTGGAAAAACTTTTTTTTAATTTGTCGAATAAAAATTACAGTAAACTGTTTGAAAAATATATTGTAACGGATTCGGTGCGACTTCCACTTTCTTGAAAAGAAAACACAGTTCTTGATAAAAACACAGTTCTTGATAAAAACACAGGAAATTTATTTACACTATGTACAGGAAAGATCTTCAACAACTGCTAAATTATTCATCAGCAATTAAGCAATTATCACACAACACCGTAAACTCAACGTTTACACACGTATTTACTTCCAAATACGAAAACAACACAGCGAAATGCCTCGCTATAAACAGAGCAAAATGCTCTCAGTTCGAAATATCAATCGAAACTAACTGTTTATCCATCGCTAACGGCTTTTATAAACATCCAAGAATTTTCCACAACATTCTTTCTGCTTCGAGAAATGCGTAGACCGTTATCAAATTTTATCAATGAAAATAAAAAGAATAGGGGGTTGTATACTTTAGCCATATGTAAAAGGGGTTGTATATTCATTACGGGAAACTATTTACAGGTTACGTTCCTACAATAATTACTATTTACAGGATTTGTAACATTGCCCCCTTCCTAAGGACTGCACGTCCCGGGCAGTACAATCCCCAGAAAGGGTGCAAAACTTCTATCACAAGTTTTCAAATATACACATTAATTAATAACTAACAGATACAGAACACAATAATAACAAGAAATATTACTAAACATTAAAAGCAAAAATTATCTACAACTTTTATGTTATCAACCATGGTTGTTTACGTAATACTCATGAACTATGGCCATAGTATGGGGCTAACCGATCATAATGTACAACCCTAGGTTTTGCATTAGGTGATTTTTGGATCCTCACTACGACGTCATTCAGTCGGTTAAGGACTTTGTAGGGTCCATCCCAATGCGACTGCAATTTGGGTGAAAGACCTTTCCGTCGGATGGGATTCCATAACCAAACCTTGTCGCCTTCGTTGAATTCATGTCCAGTAGACCTTGTGTCGTATCGGGTCTTCATCTTCTCCGCCGCGATGTTGATTCGCTCTCGTGCGAAGTTATGAACGTCTTCCAACCGGGCCTGGAGATCCTGGATGTACTCCTCAGGCGATGCAGGCGCATCCGGAGGACGACCGAAGACGAGATCACAAGGTAGCCGAAGCTCTCGTCCGAAGAGCATCTGAGATGGGGCGTATCCGGTAGTCTCGTGGACAGCACTGCGGTAGGCCAGCAGGAACAAAGGTAGCTTCTTGTCCCAATCCTGTTGATTTCTGGATACCATAAGCGAGAGATTATTCAGGATTGTGCGGTTAAATCTCTCCACCATGCCGTCCGATTGTGGGTGTAGTGGTGTTGTCCTAGTTTTCTCAATTTCGAAAATTTTACATAGGCCCTTAAACACAGCAGAGATGAAATTCCTCCCTTGATCGGAATGAATCTGCAAAGGTGTTCCGTATCTCGAGATCCAATGTTGGACTAGAGTCTCTGCTACGGTGGTAGCCTCTTGATCTGGAATGGGATATGCTTCCGGCCATTTGGTGAAGTAGTCGATGGAAACAAGAATGTATTTGTTCCCATCAGCATTTCTTGGTAGAGGACCCAGGATGTCGATCCCAATTCGTTCGAAAGGAGCTCCAACGTTGTACAGATGTAGCTTCCCTCTGCTTCTCTTCTTCGGTCCTTTACGAGCAGCACAGGCGTCACAAGAATGGCACCACTTCTCCACGTCATCCTTCGCCTTGCTCCAGAAGAAGCGCTCCCGAACTTTATTGAGGGTTTTCAAGACACCAAAATGTCCTCCAGTCGCACTACTATGTATTTCTTTCAGAACATCTGAAATCCTTGATCGGGGAAGTAGTAACTGCCACCTAGATGTTTTGCCGTCGTCAGATTCCCATTTTCGGTGTAGCACGCCGTTCCGTAAATGGAGCGAATTCCATAAAGCCCAGTATCTTTTTGTTGCAGGACTGAAGATGGAAACGTCCTGCCAGCTAGGTCGCCGACTGTCACTTTCCATGAATTCCAAAATTGGTTTTATGTCGGGGTCTTCAAGTTGATCTTTTCGAACTTGGTCGTCACTCCATGGATCAGGTTCTGATGATGTTGAAGTCACTGTCACCTGATAGGCAGTAGGGCTAGTCGTTCCATACTGTTTCTCGATTCGGGAACAATAGTGGCAGTTCTCAGGACAGGGTCTCCTTGATAAAGCGTCAGCATTACCGTGAGATAACCCTTTTCGATGCTTGATCTCCATGTCATATTCCTGGAGCCGCTGTATCCATCTGGTTATCTGACCTTCCGGATTTTTGAAGTTCAAAAGCCAAGTTAATGAGGCATGATCTGTCCAAAGCAGAAATTTTCGGCCGTAGAGGTAATGATGGAAGTGTTCTACAGCTTTCACTATGGCCAGTAACTCCTTTCTGGTGACGCAGTAATTTCGCTCCGACTTTGATAAGCATTTGCTCCAATAAGCGATGACATGTTCATTTCCGTCAATTTCTTGGGATAAAACAGCTCCGATGCCCTCGTTGCTCGCATCAGTGTCCAGGATGAAGGATTTTTTAGGCTGAGGATAGGCGAGGATAGGCGTTGATGTTAAAGCCTCCTTCAGTCGTAGAAATGCATCTTCGCATTCTTTGGACCATTCAAACTTTTGCTTGCTCTCCGTCAGCTTATGCAAAGGTCGTGCAATGTTGGAAAAACCCTTCACAAACTTCCTATAGTACGTGCAGAGCCCCAGGAAACTTCGCAGCTGATGGATGTTTTCGGGACGACTCCAACTCTTGACCGCGGATACCTTTTCCGGATCGGTTTGTACACCCTCAGAAGAGATGATGTGACCAAGGTAGTTCACTTCCCGGCGGAACAAATTACATTTGGACGGGCTTAACTTCAGATTGGCTTCCTTAAGCTTTTGCAGCACCTTCCTAAGATTTGCCAGATGTTCTTCGAAACTGCGTCCCACGATGATGATATCGTCTAAATAGACCAGACAGGATTCGTAGGAAAGTCCTCTTAACACTGTCTCCATCAGACGCTCGAACGTAGCTGGTGCATTGCAGAGGCCGAAGGGCATCACTTTAAACTGCCACAAGCCTTGTCCAGTTGTAAACGCTGTCTTCTCTCGGTCGTCAGGGTGTATTTCAACCTGCCAGTAGCCGCTCTTCAAGTCCAGGGTCGAAAACCACTTGTGTCCGGAAAGAGTGTCCAAGGTGTCGTCTATCCGTGGAAGAGGGTAGCTGTCTTTCTTGGTGATATCATTCAGCCGTCGGTAATCGACACAAAATCTGGTGGAGCCGTCTTTCTTTCGGACCAAGACGATGGGAGAGGCCCAAGGACTGGATGAAGGTTCGATTACATCATTCTCCTTCATCTCTTTCAAGAGGGTCTCAACCTCTTCCTTCTTGGCGAACGGTAGTCGTCTTGGATGCTGTTTAATAGGGGGGTGTTCTCCAGTGTAGATCCTATGCTGCGTTAAATTCGTACGGCCAACATCCTCCGATGTAGATGAAAACAGATGCTTGAAGTCATCCACCAATTGTTCCGCAAAAGTTCTTTGATCATTCGATAAGGGTGCACTCCCAATTAACTTCGATGTCAAGGACTCAGAAGACACAGTCTCGTGGGAATTGATTCTTCTAATGATGCAGTTTACTGGAGTACAAGTTGCCAGCACTTCACCTTTCCGGATATCCCTTGGCCTTTCACTCACGTTGACGACTCGCACAGGAATTACATCTTTAGAAAGGTCCACCAGCGTAGATGCTAAGAGCACTCCTTTTGGGCTATTGCTTAAGTTGGGGTATTCAATGAGTCCAAATCGAAAACTATTGCTTTCTTCAATGGAGCCAGGTATTAATGATTCTGACCTTGAGGGAATCGATAAATCTGTTTGGGCTATTATTTGATGAGCGGATTTTACATCACTTTCTGCGGGGAAAACGGCTATGTCTTCTCTCATCGAGTGCAGCTCATTTGTCTTGAAGTCGAGGTTGAAGTCATACTTCTTTAAAAAGTCCAATCCGAGAATGAAGGGGTCTGTGATAGCAGCAACGAATGCCGTATGATGGTAAGTGGCATTTCCAAACACAATTTCTAAGTTTACTTTACCTTCAATCTCGATCTTGTCACCTGTCACAGTTTGGAGGGTAACGCAGATGTGAGGGCTGCGAAATCCAGGCGCTGGCTGTCCGGAAGGGTCTGAAGAATGTCCGCTGCGTCACCCCTCAGGGATGCTGCAAGATGGCAGGCCTTGGTAGCAGAGTCCCATCCGTTCGCTTCCGCCACTATCATGAATTGGGTCTTGTATACCTGCCACGAACTTTTCCCATCAAATGTGGCCAGTTTAATGGACGGTCGAGCAACAGATGTGGGAGCGCCAAACTGTACAGAACTGCTTTCCGCGGTCGCCAATCTCCGTTCCATGTCTTTAATTATTTCTTCCTTAAATGAAGTAAATTTCTTGTCTTCTTCTTCCAACTTATTTTCCACATTGGCGATACGCTCTTCCACAGTATCAAATTTTTCTTCCAGAGCATCAACTTTATCTCCCATGGTGGTTAGTTGATTCTCCATCACGGTTTTCATCGACGTTAGGTCACTTTTTATTTCATTTTGACTTGTAGTAATTTTAGCAGTTAAATCACTATTTAACTGTTCCTGGTTAGTCGCCAATTCATTTTTTAATTGTTCTTGGTTAGTCGCCATATCATTTTTTACAGAGTTGATTGCGTCAAGAAGTTGTTTTAATTGTTCATCCATTGCGCGAGTAATCACCATAAAAATAAAGTCCAAATTCAAAAAGTCTTTATGAAAAAAAATGTCCAAAGTCACACTTACTCCAAGAAAGTCCAGAAGAAGCCCCACGTTGGGCGCCAAATTGTAACGGATTCGGTGCGACTTCCACTTTCTTGAAAAGAAAACACAGTTCTTGATAAAAACACAGTTCTTGATAAAAACACAGGAAATTTATTTACACTATGTACAGGAAAGATCTTCAACAACTGCTAAATTATTCATCAGCAATTAAGCAATTATCACACAACACCGTAAACTCAACGTTTACACACGTATTTACTTCCAAATACGAAAACAACACAGCGAAATGCCTCGCTATAAAAAGAGCAAAATGCTCTCAGTTCGAAATATCAATCGAAACTAACTGTTTATCCATCGCTAACGGCTTTTATAAACATCCAAGAATTTTCCACAACATTCTTTCTGCTTCGAGAAATGCGTAGACTGTTATCAAATTTTATCAATGAAAATAAAAAGAATAGGGGGTTGTATACTTTAGCCATATGTAAAAGGGGTTGTATATTCATTACGGGAAACTATTTACAGGTTACGTTCCTACAATAATTACTATTTACAGGATTTGTAACAATATGTTCCAAATTTGATTATTTTATCTTTATCAGTTCTTGACTTATAAGAGTTTGAATGTAAAAAAATCCAGAAAAATTGCATCATGGAGAAAAACTGGTTTAAAGTTTTAAAAGTAAGTGTAATATTAATTAAATGCATGCAAAAAATAATTATATCTTTCGTTCTAAGTAAGATAGGAACAAGATTCAAACGTCCTTTTCAGCAGAAAAATACGAAGAAGTTTTTTTAAATGATCAAAAAACAAAATTGTAAAATTTGACGATTTTTGTGTCTTGGACCCCCTTAAAGTCATTAAAATATTGCTGAAGTTACTCCAAACATTACAAGTTTTTTTTACAAAATAAATTTCTTTGTTTAACGCAGTTTTTCTTTATTTTGCTCGAGGTAGGGAGTTGCTGTAATTTTTGTACTAGCATTCATTGAATCTTTTATAACTTAAAAATCCCCCCCCCCCTGCAAACCTGAAGATTTTTGTTTATATTTACTCAATGGCACATCCGGCTATGGAGGCCAAGGTTTACTGTGCAAATCTCAGTTTTCTTTCTGGGGTGCAACTCAGATGTTCCGGTTAGGTGGTCAGTCGTATCACTGAACCACTGGTCTTCTTATACCTTACTAGCTGCGTTGCCCGGCTTTGCCCGGTCTACTTTGAAAATAAAAATCGTGTCAAGTGACGTATAGTCAACAATCAGGCTTAAATAAAAGAAAAAAAAACATCATGCAAAATTTCCCCTCCAAACAATGATGACAGATATTAAAATACGTTTAAGAAATTTAAATGAGAAAGATGGATTTAAAAAGCGTAACCGTGGAAACACAAAGTAAACTAAGTTTACAAATAGAAAATGAGAAAGATGGAAATAAACAATATATTCAAAAAGCGTTACCGTGGAAACGGAAAATAAAATGGTTAAAAATTTGCAAAAGAGAACAGATTTTTGAACTTCATTTAATTCGTTTGTAACTTTTTTCTAATGGAGATAGAGGGTAAAACTTTCGACCACAGGTCGAGTTAGATCTGGAGTAAAAAAGGTAACTCTTTTCAATAGTGTCAAAAGGAAAACTGTAGGACAATCTCTTCCCTTTTTATTGATATATTTAATGAAGAAAGTAGTGCCTAAATTTCAGCTAAGCCTAAAAAAATTCGAGCTAAAAACGCAAATATCTCCCGCCGTAATAAAGTTAGAGCACTGAAACCAATTGCGTAGAACGCGGAAAATTCTACCCTTTCTAATGATTTGTAATATTAATATGTGCATGCAATTTTCACCCCCATATTTGGGAATTTATGTGAAAATTGGGTCTAAATTGGAATAAAAAAAGGACTATTCACCGAATTGTTTTCGAACTGGTCAGCAAACCTTCTCGGGACTTAAAGGAACAAACTGTTAAAATTTCAGCGCAATCGGCCGGGTAGTTCTCGAGTTTTGCGAGTTCAAACACACAGACGCTTTTGGGGGACTTCATTTTATATTATGTAAAGATTAGTGGGCACAAAAGGTATAATTTAAAACAGTTGCACACATGAAAGCAGTATGCAATGACCGCGGGCCGTGGTGGTCTGATCGGTAAGGCATCGAACTTGGGACTGGAAGGTCCCGGATTCGATCCTAGTCGGTCGAAGATCACCGTCTTCATTAATGGTGACTGGAGGGACGTTAAATATGTTTGTGGTCACAAAGTCCTCCAAGTGAAACGTTACCTCTGGGGGTTCTGGACCAGGGATTGCTCGGTTTCTGGTCTTGATCAAAAAAAAAAAAAAAAAAAAAATCAGCGCTGTCTTCAGGGTCAGAACCCATACAACTGGTTAAACCGCAAATAGAGGTTTAACCAGGTACGGGGGACCCTGCAGTGAAAAGTATGCAATGAGCAAAACCAATGAAACATAAATGTCATTATAAAAATGCTGAATTAATTACGAATCAATGTGACTTTTGCTACAGTTTTCTAGTGACAAGCTTAAAAACGCGCGGCTACTGTATAGCAAGTGCCACTCTCATATCAAGCTATTTTCACAGAAATCTCATTGATATTTTTTGAGCAATCGCTATTGCTTATTGTTCTCATTTGACGGTCCTTGGCGATGTGGTTCCTTTTTCAGCTTGGACCAGGGGCCTCTGCAGCACCACCGCCCACCGGCCTCTGCAAGCGCGACTGTCCCCCGGTAACCGCTTCTCCTGGTCGGTGGCGTCCATGTCCTAGACACACGCACGCCCATACACACACAAACGCACGCCCATACACACACACACACGCCCATACACACACACACGCCCATACACACACATACACGCCCATACACACACAAACACGCCCACACACACACACGCACACGCACACACACGCACGCCCATACACACACACACGCCCGCCCATACACACACACACACACGCCCATACACACACACACACACACACACACGCACGCCCATACACACACGCCCATACACACACACACGCACGCCCATACACACACACACGCGCCCATACACACACACACACGCACGCCCATACACACACACACACGCACGCCCATACACACACATATATATACACGCCTACGTGCAAACAGACAGGTCTACACACACACACAAGTCTACACATGCACGGACGCGCACCTACACACACACACACACACACACACACACACACACACACACATAACCGCCCAAGAGGTGGGACAGGCTTAGGGGGACAGGAGCCGTTTCTAGAAACAATAACCCCAATGAGTAGACTCCTGCGCAACTCGTGATTGCGAAACACATAATTTGAATTCAAAATTTCAGAATTCAAATTAATTTCTTTCTCTTTTCGTTTTTATGCATAACACTCATGAAACCATTGCTCGTAATGACACGTTAATGCTGTGAGTATCTCAAAGGCTCTTTAGAAAAGTCTAGATTTTAAGAGGCAACTTTTGGTGAAGTGAAATGTTTGGAAACTTTTTGGTGCCACTAGAACGACAATTCTCTGTTGCCATTTTCACAATGCAAGTAGAGCAGCGAAACCGAAACTTAAGTAGAAATGATCTCTAAATTCAGTTTGTGGACGTTTATTGTTCCCTGAAGCCAGACACAGGATCACGCAGTCTCATTTTCAAACTCTATCGACATCCCCTGTAATTTAGGGGGTCAGGGGAGGCAATGTTCTCCCTCCCCACCCCCTTTGAAAAATTAATACATTTACACGAAAATTGGAATAGTTTTTGCATTTCTTGCCATAATTTACGTTGAGTATATACCATTTACTCCCCCCCCCCCCACCCTGGAAAAAGATTTTGAAGTAACGGATCTGCCTATAATGTAGCCCCGGTATATTCGGACTTTCGACAAAAAACGTCAAAAAGAATCTAATTAATCTATTAAAACTAAATAAATAAATAATTTTATCTTCTGGGCGGTGAGCTTTTTGCTGCTGTGATTGTTTGATTCAAATAAAAGAAGTGATCTGAGCTGCCGATAAATGAAGCTGACTCATCGAACCCAGGTTCGATTGAATTAGACTAAAAACCCCTGTAACTGCCGTATTCCCCAGCCAATTTCCACCTCAGTCAGATATTCAGTCTTCAACCAATCGGCGGTTCGGGTCAATCACGGAACCTTCTTCGATAAGCGGTTTGAGTCTGACGGGGACTCGAATCAGCTGATGAATACGACCGTATGACAGTATAACTAAAGAATGACTGGATGACTTACCAGGATCAGGAGTAGTTGTGTTCGCTGCTGGGGCCGTTTGAGGGACGCATGTGGGTTTCTTGGTCCACCTTCCAGACGTTTGGCACGTGATAGAATCAACGCCCTGCATGGTAAAACCTCGAAGACAGTAAAACCATACAGTCTCTCCTGGTCTGTACGTTGCTCTAGGTGCAGCAGGATAGCGGTTCTCGTTTTGGATAATGGCATTGTCTAGTGGGCCAGGGTCTGTACAGGCCACTGAAATAAATCAGTTTTGAAGATCTTTCAGGAACTTCAATGTGTTTACTACAGAGTGCGGCTGGGAAACGTGCTGATTTGAAAAGTCAATAAAAGAAAAAGTACTTCATATATCAATGTATTTCTTTTTATAACATACTAGCTGTACCCGACGCGCGTTGCTACGCCAACAAAAAAATACATCATTATACTGATTTTCATGACAATCGGTTGAACGGGGCAGAAGTTGCTACTCTGCAGTGCCACCTGGTGGCGAGTGGCTTCAATGAGCATATTATGCACCTTCTCCGTGGAAAAATACATATATATAGCAATTTTCATAATAATCGGTCCAGGTATCAAGTGACTATACCCAAATTTTGTACTCACGCAGTTTGCAAGATCAATCAATCGCTAAAAATATCAAATAGAAAAAGTTTTAAATCCCCCCGTTGCGTAAAAAGCCATAAAACAATAAAGAAAGAATTTATTTGTTCAAACTCAAGAAAAATGGCAACAGCTAACTTCTTATCAAATAGATCTTTCAAGCGAATTAATTTCTGCAGCCGATCATTTTATTCGTATTTATCCAATGGATTGTGACTTAAATTGGAATAAAAAAGGAAGTATTGATCGGATTTTTTTCGAACTGGTCTATAAACATTCCCAGTACCGAAAATAACAAACGGTGAAAGTTTCAGCCAAATCTGCCGGGTAGTTTTTGAGTTCATGGATGACATACAGACAAACATTCATTTTTATATATATAGATTGTATACATTCTAAATTTTTATTTTAACTAGAGTTTTAAAAATTACATCGGACAAATGGCGGCCCCCATTCATGATGCACTGATCTACCATGGATTTGAAGTTTTGTTCCACTCGTTCGAGCATATCGACAATAATGTTGGCGATGGCTAGCTGGATGTTGTCCTTCACGTGATAAAGGGTCCGGCGCTTGTTGTGAACGATCTATCGCAAGGCATCGCCAACATTCCTGTCGATATGCTCGAACGAGTGGAACAAAACTTCAAATCTGGGGTAGATCAATTCATCATGAACGGGGGCCGCCATTTGCCCGAAGTAATTTTTAAATCTAGTTAAAATAAAAATTCATTTCAACATCTTACAAAAAGAAATACATTGATATATGAAGTACTTTTTCTTTTATTGACTTTTCGAATCAGCAAGTTTCCCTGCCGCACCCTGTATGAGGGAATAACATACATTATTTATACTGTTTTGCTGTTTGAAAAGTTAATTGTTTGCTGCAGCTTGCATGAAGCGTACATAGCAACGCTTTTTTTTTTTTTTGGCACCAGGGGGGGGGGAGACATGAGGGTCATAGGAGTCATGATCTCCCCACCTCCGCTAAACTGTGGACAATATTATCCAACCATCATTATTGCATGAGATCATAACTTAATGATCGCTTACAAGATGGATAGTTATAGAATATCATCAAAAGTACCATGCAAGTATATTATTACACATTGTGTTCAAATACTTTATGAATAAAATGTAAGTGACTGCCACAATCTTTTTGATTTATTAGTTAGTTGTTTAAGTAAATATTTAAAATAATACTTCCATTGCTTCTGAAATTATTCAATAAAGTGCATGCCTATGTCCTACCAGATGTCATAGTCCTGGCCGATTTGGTGGTTCTTATTCTGCCCGAACAGTTTCAGACTTTTGGTACCCAAAGCTCCATATTTTCAGATTTACCCCCCCCCCCCCCCGCTCCCCGTAAAATGTTTCACTGCATCCGGTCCTGTTTGGAACAAAATTCAATTTTACTGATAACAATGGAAAACAAGTTTAATAAAGTACGAACGTGTTTCATTAAATAACAGAGCTTTTGATATAAAAATGAGTGCATTCTCTCCATTCCTCGCCTACATCCTCAAGCTCTACACTCACAAAACTTTTATTTTTATTCTTTTGCTTCATTGATCCTTTTAGATTATTGCATTCCATTGTGCTGTTTTACAACTGCACTAAGCTTGAACCAGCCACTCCTGCACAAGATTTTGAAATTTTCATCTACGAAAACCGTAACTTATGCAGTAAGTTCCCTCTCAAAAGTCAGAGCGAAGACCGAACTACTACCAAAACACCAACAGCCTAGTCAGATACTGCAGTTTCATCCTTCTTATGAACTGATCAGTCTGAAAAATAGTCACTAACCTAGCTGGAGGAAGATATCTTGTCATTAAAGCTAAGCTTACTTTCAAACTATTAAATAAATTTACCAAATCAGCAATAATGCTTACCTATTCTAAAAAATCACCAGTCATCACATGATAGGTGCAAATTTTATGGCTATTTCTATTTCACTTCATTTGTAGGAACAAAAATCCCAACGAGTAGGGGAGGGTGGCTCAAAAATACATGTAAAAAAAGTTTCTCCTAGATCACAGGACACCCCTCAATATTTTTAGACTTGTGGATAGCAATATACCGGAAGAATTTTGACTTCTTATTTCAACTGAAAGAAGGTGCTCAACTCCCTCCCCCAAACATCGTAAGTATGGGGAGAGGCGTTAAAAATTACATTGAACTGACAAAACAATGGTTCATATTATAATATACACGAGTAATATGCATATACATTGCAATAATATTATTACTTACAAAAAAAAATAATTTGAATTTTGTCATCTTGAATTCAAATTATGTTTTTGTGTGTGTATATGTAAGCGTGTGTGTCTGTGTGTGGGGGGCATGTGTGTGTGTGTGTAGGCATGTGTGTTTGTGTCTGTGTGCAGGCATGAATGTGTGGGTAGTTGTGTGTATGTGAGCGTGTGTGTGTATGTGTATGTGTTTGTGTATGTGTGTAGGTGTATATATGTATATGTGTGTAGGTGCATGTGTGTGTGCAAGTAAGTGTAGGATATTGACGCAACCTGGAGACGGTTTTCGCTAGAGGTGCAGCATCGTGAGGACCCGGTCGACGGTGATGCTGCGGAGGGTGGAGGTGGGAAAAATGATAGGACATCAAAAACAGTCAAATGAAAGCAATAAGCAATCGTGATTGCTCAAAAACAGCTGGGGAAATTAAATGTTTCTAAATTTGTGACATTTTCTCTGTTACGGCTAGTGTTAAATTGAGGCGTCACTGAGCACCCTCTTAAAATTTGAGAAAGAAGCTAAAACTTTTACAGCATAATACTATTAATAAGTCTAAAAAAATAGGGGGTGACCTGGACTCTAGCTGAAAAAAAGTTTTTTTTGAACCACCCTATCGCAATTTGTGATTGCAAAAAGCATTTGAATTCCAAACGTAATAATCATAATAATATTTTTTTTTTTTTTTGCTAACCAGTGTCGGCCATCAACCTGAATTGATTGCTAAATTTTACATCAACGCAAGCAAAGCTGTTGGTAAAAGCTGGTATGAAAGCAAAAGGACCTTAAACCGTTTTAGACTCACCTTCCTCACATCTCGTGCCTGTCCTTCCTGCAGGACATACGCACCGTCCGTAAGGATCGCATGTGCCTCCGTTTATGCATTCACATCGTCTAGATTGTGATCCTACGCTAGTTGAAACTCCTGAAAATGAGCTAATGTTATATCTTAATAGCACAAAAATTAACACAAAACTACTATTTTAAATTACACGACTTTAGCATTATTTTTGCTTCCTTTTACGAAAAAGGAAGTATTGTATTCGCAAAAAGAGTTTCACTCAAAAGTCGACCTTAATTTATATTTTACTCATCCCGAATGAATATTGAGTTTTTCTTCGACTCGACCACACGTGGATAAATGCCTAAGAACGTATAGACACGCGAAATATCCATAATGACGATTCCCGAGTTAATTACAACGAATTTTCTCGTGACGTCTGTATGTACGTATGTATGTATGTGCGTATGTATGTCGCATAGCTCAAGAACGGAATGTCCTAGAAAGTTGAAATTTGCTACGTAGACTCCTAGTGGGGTCTAATTGTGTACTTCCCCTTTTGGTAAAACTCGGGTGTTTCTAAAGGGGTCCTTTGCCTCTTTTTAGGGGGAAATCATTGTTAATTTCGATGTAAACTCAAGTGGTGTTATAATTTGGCGGACACTTGGCGATATATCGCCAGTCTTTTGGTCGCCAAGTTTTGTCGCCAACTTGGCGACAAATTTGGCAATGTTTTTTTCAAATCTGGTTTTAATTTGGCCACTGTTGGTGATATTTAGAGAGTAAACTATTGAATCACATTGAAATTGCCAATAATGGGAAAATGACATTAAATTGGAGTAAAAGGAAGTCATGTGATGCACACATCAACTCGTTTATTTATCTTTTACTCCTCTGTGTCATTTTCTTTGTTTACATTCATCTTTTTGCTTTAGTCTCCTAAGTTTAAATTTTACTTACTCTTATTTTTCTGCTATTGGAATTATATTATATAACTTTGTTTTCACGCGATTGGAGCTTCGACGCTCTGGGGAAAATCTTCGCTTGAGGTATTTTTTTCCCGGGCTTTCCGACCGTATCAAAATAGGGTTGTTTCCATCAGTCAAAAGTACTACTTTTAGTCACTGAATTTGATAGAATTAGCAAAAAAAAAAAAAAAAAAACATGAAGCGAGAAAACTCTTTTATTTTCCTAACGTTTAATTTTCTTTTTTTTTTTTAAATGTCCGATTTTGGAAACAAGGCGTGGTCTTTATGAATTCACAAGTAATTAACTTTGGCGAGCACTCCACCGGCGCGATAAACGTTTACGCTTGCTGTCTACCGTTTTTCCAGGTTATGATAATTCAGAAGCGAATTATATATTGCGCTCTACGTTTGCTATCAACGATACCATTGCCAGTACATGTAGGAGTAGCGAATTAAATATTACGCTCTGCACTAATGGCATCAAGTGCATTTCATCACTTGTGATGTCATGTGCAGAAGCGTAAAAAAGGATTTTGAATCTGCGCACCGAATAAAATGTTTTTTTTTTTTTTAAACATTAAACTTTGTCAAATTATTTTAAAATGGTCAAATCCTATGTTTTTAAGCATGCTCTTTCAGAAAAAAAAAAACTTTTCAAATTTCGTAAACGACCCCATTAAAAACATTGGACGATCCCTTCGCGTAGAAAGAAACATTTAGGACTAGAAATGTGGTTTTATTCAACATCTCCGCCAGAGTCCAAAAAAAGAGAGACAGAGCACTAAAACTTGACAATAGCTACAAAAAATTAAAGAAATAAGTAAATAAATAAAATTGGTTGACAAACAAATAAAATGGCTGCCAAAGTTTTCCCTAAACGTGTTACCATAAACAAATATTGCTTTAGACTCACCTTTCTCACAATGAATGCCTGTCCTTCCAGAAGAACAAACGCAACGTCCGTAAGGGTCGCATGTGCCACCATTTTGGCACTCACATTTTTTAGTATCTTCTTCACTGATAATAGTTGAACCATCTGAAAAGGAAGTAGTACCAGACTTAATTAAGTGAAACTAAAATTTTAACCTGAGAATAAGTGGTATCCTTTGGAAAGCTATCGATTTAGCCTAAAACTCGTGTTTTAAATTTGTTTTTATCCGAGTGGTGGAGTTCTGTTCTTTAATAGATTCAAAATATTTTACAAATTTGAAGGTATTTGAGTCAATGTCTTTGTTATTTATAGAATCCAGTTATTTTAAATAAGATCAATTATCAAAACCATTGAATACAATTACTTTAAGTTGAACTCGTTTCTCTCACAAAAATGTAACAGTTTACAAAGTTTCATATATATATATATATATATATATATATATATATATATATATATATATATATATATATATATGTATATATGTATATAACCAGGAACACGACCACCTTTATTATTTTTCCCCTTTTCTTGCACTTTTGCAAGTAATTCAGAAAACAAACTTAAAACAAATACTTTGATAGGGAAAATATCATAAATACACATCTTAACAGGGAAAAATGAGTATCAAATAAATATTTCTATTAGAAAAAAGAAACATAGTTTAGCTGGGACAAATTTACATCTAATATAAAGTATTTGAATGTTCTTGACCGAAAAAAATATCACGTCTTTATGTTAAAAAATTAAAAAAAAAAAATATTTAAAAAAAACTGATTTCACTCTCACCGAAATTTTTGCTACATTATTCCGTTGCATGTGGAAATGTCATCCTCATCTCGCGCCAAACAATATAACATTAAAAAAGACAAATTGAAATAATAAGTAGGCCGTTCCAGTATCACTCTATAATTTCACCAGCATTTTGTTACAGGCCTTAAAATTTTAATTAAACAGGAGAAAGCAAATCTTTTAACTTTTGATACATACAAAGTTACTCCTGGCAGAGTTATATTTTCTAAAAAGAATTTTGTTAGTTATTACAACTTAATTTATTTGCATGGTGTCACGTGCGGGACATTCAAAGTTAATCTCTTGTATTTCTCTGTATGAATTAGTTAATATCTTCCCTGTATTAATGAAGCATTGACAAAAAAAGTATAAATTTCGAAATCCTAGGCTTCATCGTAAAGGAAACATTTCTCATTCTTCGAGAAATAACAACATAAGCCGTTGAAAAAAAAATTAAAAAAAAAGAAAAACGTATAAGGCCTTTTAAATGAAAAGACCGCCAATTTTTCCCGCTCGTGACAGCTCACATATTTCATTAAAAAGTTATAATTTTAAATAGCAAAGAACAAATTGTTTGCTTAGAAAATTACACATACTTTTGGGATTTCTTCACTTGATGATGAATGACCCAAAATGAGTGTTTTTCGCGAAATGCACAGGTTTTTAATTTAAACATTTTACTGATATACTTTTGTTATAATTCAAAAGTTGTTTTGTTCGGAATAAATGAATTCTATAACAATAAATGAATTCTATCCTCTGCCAGGGGCAATGCAGAGGTGAAAAAAAAAGCCTGCTCTTGCTATACTGCAATTTTCCAGAATATTCGCACATTAAAATATTATTATTTTGTCGGTTGCCTTTTCATCCCTATACTCACTTCCTTTGCATTGAAAAAGGCGTTCCTTGTAACCCCCGAAACACGTGCATGCAGTAATCTTCAAGTTTTGTGCAATAAAACGTTGTTGTTTTTAATTTTACTTTTCTGCACAAAGATACATATTTATTTATTTATTCGCTTACCTTTCGCTCTTACGCAGTAGGGCAGATCGGGCACCCATTCTCTGCCCGGGTAGCAGAAGTATCCACCCTGACTTCTTCCGTCGCAGAAAACAGTGCAATATGTTCCATCCATTTCCATGGTGCAATTATATGAACCACTGCCTTGACCAGTAAGCACCAATTCACACTGTCCACTCGCTGACAAAAAAAAATATATATATATATTAAATTAAAAATTAAAAAAAGAAAAAAACAGTCATTTGAATTTTGACGCCTTGAATTCAAATCATGTTTTTCGCATGCGCGAATTGCGATAGGACCCTACTCGTTGTGCTCCTTGTTTCTACAAAAGGAATGTAGATGACCAAGAAATTTGCACCCATCATATTATGACTGATGATTTTCAGGAATAAGTAATACGAGATATATATCCATAAAAAAAAGAAATGATTTGGATGCGGCAATAAAGATGTACGAGAAGATAAATATCTACTAGTACATTTATCATTAATATTATATACATCGTATAACGTCATATGTTTTTATTTCTTATCAATCTTAAATGATTTGAATTGGAAATCTGGAAATTTTATATTTAGTAAAGTTTCCCTTTTCTTTACCTACATTAGTGTTTTTTTCTTTAAAAAAACATAATTTTGACCGAAAAAAAAAACAACCTTTTTAAATGTCAAGTTTGCTTGAGTTGACTACTGGGAAAAAAATATAAATAAAATCAAACCTCATGCGATTTAAAACTATAACGACAGAAATTTCGCTCTCTAAAATTAAAAGCAAATGTTGTCATAGCAATCTGAAAAATCAAAGCAACATCAACTTTGGCGAAGTGAGGATAGTGAGCAATTCGTTAATTGCTTCAAAATTTCCCGATCCTGATTATTCCCCCCTCATATTCAGATGAACTTCGCGGGAATACATAAAAAATTTGATTTTGTTTCTAGATGACATGAGAAATACAGAAATGGAAATATAATCACATCTCGTAGAATTTTCCAGACACACAAACATAATCAAAAGGGATACTTGAAAATCCTTTTTGAAGCGTTTCTTACTAAGAAACCACACGATATTTTAATACATAATAAGAAAAAAATAAGTAGCAATTGGAAGAGCATTGTAAAACATGTTTTTCGACGCATAAATTATTTGCCCTCGGGCCCCCGTTATTCAAATACATATGGTTTTTAAGTCTGACGCTGCAAGTTGCATGTAGGCAGACTTCTCAGTTTTGGGGAAAACATTATTAGCTGCTAGTGTGAAATTTACTTGTATTTTTAATACAGTAAATCCTGTGAAGTTGACCACTCTTGTATGTTGACCACTTGTATAAGTTGACCGCTTTTTTCACGTACGGAATTAGCCCTTATCATTTCAATCAAACTCTGTAAGTTGGTCACCTGTTTAAGTTGACCACTAAAATAGTGCACCCCAAGTGGTCAACTTACACGGGTTTACTGTATGTGTTTTGCCTTCATCTCAGTTACAGTTCTTCCAGATTGATTGAGCTCAAGAAGCGAACGAAATGTACTCTCTGGATATTGCAGTTTTTCCCAAATTGCAGGCAAATAGACTGTTTGGTATTAGCCAGACATTCGATCCTAGCTTGGGCTATGTTTGCTTTAGGAGCTTCCTTGTTGGTAAGTGAGAAAAGAGTCAGGATATAACTGTAAATATATTTCAGTTTTCTTGGAAGGATCTTAATTTATTCCAGAAACTTTATTGGCTAGCGAGAAACTTTCCCGTTTTTGAGCAATCACGATTGCTTATTGTTCTCACTTCACCGTTTTTTTTTTTTTTTTTGTGTGTGTGTGTGTGTGTGTGCTGTTTATTTCCTCCCCACCAGCACCATCGTCGCGTCGGCCGGCCGCCTCACGATGCTGCTCCTCTAGCGAAAGCCGTCTCCAGCTTGCGTCACTTACTTGACTACCTTTATACATACACCTACACACACACACATACACACAAATGCCCACATACACATATCCCCCCACACATACACACAAACGCACAACTTCCCACACACACAAAAACACACACATACACATATCCCCCACAAACAAACATACCCCCACACACACATGCCTACACACACATACACATACCCCCACATACAAACATACCCCCGACACACACAAACACACATGCCTACACACACATAAACATACCCCCCACATACAAACATACCCCCCCCCATATACAAACATACCCCCCGCACACACACACAAACACACTCCGTGATTGCGAAAAACATAATTTGAATTCAAAATGTTAAAATTCAAATTATTTTTTTTTCTAGGTGTGTTAATGGCAGAAATTGGGCACATTAGCCGTCAATTATTTTCCAGGTACGTTTCCGATTTGTTTTTAGAGTTGTATTCGAACGAAAATGCTTGAATTTAGTAGGACTCGACCGATGCATCGGCGCCGATGGTTCAATAATTTAGCCATCGGCATCGGCATCGGCGGCCGATGCTAACTTGCATGAAACATCGGCCCATCGGCCTTAAAATACATCAAAAAGCCGATGGAATAGGCCGATGTTTTATTTTTAAAGGACCTTTGCTGTTTTTACTTTTTAATACAAAGTAAAGGGAGTTTTTGATTTTTGGGAGTTTAAAACTGTTTACTTAAATTTCAGTATGAATTTCTATTTTAGTCACCTCTGAAAGAGTTTTTAATACTACATTCAGGTACCGAACAAGTTAATTATTGCGTTGTTTCTTGCAGTTGGATGTACGTATATATCTCTCATAAGTACTAACTCAAAGATGGTAAGCTGTAGAAGGTTAAGTTTTCCAATGCGGGGTGTGCGTACGTTCTAGTTGTGCGCTTCCCTTTTTGTCTTCGATTGGGTGTTCTGAAAAGCCGGTTTACTCCTTTTTTGTAGCTATTAATTACTTATTTCAATGTAAAACTAATATAGTGTCTCAGACTGACGATCATTTGGTGATACATTGCCGCATTGGAAACCATGGAAACAAATATGAGATGGCAAAACCGGTTTTTGTGTCATTTTGGTAGATTCCCGTTGAACCGACGGTAATTTTTAATTTTTCGATATTTTTAATATGAACCACATTAATGCAGTCTTTTCTGTATCGCTTTGGCGGAGCTACAAGTTTGGGGCCCATCGAAATACATTTTGGGGCCCCATTTCTCTATCACAGAAGTTGTAAAACATTTATCATAAGCATTTTTGTAACTCCTACGGTGTCCCTATAGTTATGGGGCATTTCGTGCAGTTGCAACATTTGCTATATTTTAAATCCGCCACTGCATGTCAAAACAAACTCGGGTGCAAGTTTAAAAAGGTTTTTTCAGCTCTATTTTTATGATTATTTTGAACTCGATTTTTTAAGACTATTTTTTGAATTTCCGAGAACACTTGCGTGCCCCTCCTCCCACTACCTCAATTTCTGAAATTAAACTCTAGTTGTACTTCTGAGTTCTTTAAATTAACAATATTTAGATATTTTTTTATTCAAACTTTATCTATTGTTTAGAAAGAATTTAGAGCATTAATGTAAGAAATTGATTAAAGACGTTTTGAATGGTGACATAATTCGAAAATCCAAGGGACTTTTGAATTTTTTCTTCAGAAGTGCTGAAGTAGATTCAGAAACTCTTCCGAGGCGTTGGTAGTAGCGGTTCTGTACTAAACAAATGAGGCCTAAAATGGGGCCGAAGTGTGAGTTACTCCAAAATCAGAGGGTGACCCCCCCCCCCCCAAACCATCCCTCGTCGTTTCAAGCATTTCTTAAATATTTAGAGCGATTATTTATTTTGGTCAAGAAATGTCATTTTGCGTATTTCTCATACTTGTTTCACCTATATTTCGTAATGCGCCTTCTTTTTTGCATCATTAATAGCGATCGATTTTTTTTCTGTTGTGAGTAACGATTTTTATGTATTTATATAAAATCAATGAATCAGTTATTTTCGTTTTTTATAGAAAAGTTTCAAGGATTTTTTATAATGCATTTTTTAAAAAAAATTTAGCTGCGTTTTAAGAACCTCGCTCTTTTCATGGCTATTTCGTTTTTCAGCAAAATGTATGTCACTATGATAGCTTTTATGAAAAATGCAAACTTTTCTATTCATAAATTTTAAATAAGTACAAAAATATTCCTATTATGATTTAATATTGTAATTTATCTGACACCTTTTTTGTTTGATTTGATGACTAAAAAATGTCTACGTGCAATCTTTTTACTTTAATTGCGTAATTTGTTGACGGTTTCACAGTTTTATTCTTATTATAATTTTTATTTTTTTTATTGTTATTATTATTTTTTTGAATGATTAAATAACATAATTTAATGTTTTAAAACTATTTTTAGAGTACCTAAATCCATACATTATTACAATATTACTGAAATCTTAATTATATGTTCAATTTAAAAAGAATCTATTGGTTATTAAACAGTTTCTTTGTTTTTCTTCCTTTTTTTTCATTCTTTTCTTTTCTTTTTTTTTTTGGCTGTTGTTCTTTCTCTTTCATCACACAGCAGTCAAAAAAGGAGAAGCATAACTACACCCTATACAGATTGTACGTAATACGATCCAAAAGTTCGGGAACAAGCTGTATAGAACCTTACTCAAAATAGTTCACATTGCCGAAGCACGTTCACCTTTAAAAGGTCACCTTGAGGGACTATGTACTTCTGCCAGTGTTCATGAAACTTCTGGAATCAGTCCTGGAAGCCGTTTTTCGCTACCTTCTATGATGCAGCTTTATCTTCTAATGACGGAAGAAAGCGACGTCCATGCAAATGTTTTTTTTTTTTTTTTGGCTGGGAACAAGTAAAAGTCACTCGGAGCTAAGCCTCAACATGAAACTCGCCTTCTTCCCCACAATGAAGTTAAAGCAGCAGCGCAAGAGGCCTTACAGGAGGTTGCAAAAAATGTCTTCCACAGGAGTGCTTCTAAAAGCTATACGAACGTTGGCAGGAGTGCATAGTCGTCCAAGGTGACTATTTTGTTGATAGATGTGCTTCGGTAATGTGAACTATTCAGGGTAAGGTTTTATACAACTTGTCCCTGAACTTTTAGATCATACTGCGTACGTATGTGTTTTTAACATACTATTTCATAACGTTTTTGAGTGACGCAAGTTTACGCGAGAATTGGCGATAATTAACTGAGGAGGCGTTCAAAATGGATATCTCGGTCATCTATATGTTCTTAAGTACATATGCATGTACAAATGTGCCGGAAAAACTTTATGAAATTTAAATTGGGTGATCGTAAAATAGAAATTTAGGTCGAAATCTGTTTTTTTTTTTTTTTTTTTGTGATTATACCATTCTTTATTCGTAGAAAGGAAGTAAAGTGAAATGAATAAACGATCCTTTAAATCCATGATAATCTTATTAATTTATTTCTGTTTGATTTTTTTTCCATCGGCCAACGGCATCGGCCATCGGCAATCGGCCATTTGGAGGAAAACAATCGGCCATCGGCCATCGGCCATCTTTGAACAATCGGCCAACAATCGGCATCGGCCCATCGGCCAAAAAATGCCATCGGTCGAGCCCTAGAATTTAGCCACAACATGAAACTAAAATGCTCGTTTCGAAATGAAAACTTGAGGCGAAATAGCGCCCCCCTTTATTTTACTTGGGAAATTAACCCCTGTACTTGCAACTTGTGAGAACCTTTATTTTTTCTTTGCAATGGAGCAGCGTTAAAGGCGCTACCTTTTGCAGACCTACTGCTATCCTCCAATACTGCACCCGTTCTTCCATGAAGCAGCACTATCGGCGGATAACATAACCACGAGAATTTTGACGCCCAATTTCCCCACCAGATGGAGGCATCTGGGCTCTTTTCGACACGAAACTGCCCGAGGTTTTTAATTTAGCCAAGAGTGTTCCAATCCAAACAAGTACTCAAGGAATCGTTTACATACCGCCTAATCTTATGACATGACACGCTGTCGATCTTGAAAAAACACCGATTGGCCACAAGTTCAAACCTATGTTTTTGGGTGAAAGAGACCAGGGTCTAACTACTACACTACTCTGTCGGCTAGACCCTTAAACTTGAGAAATTAGAGGTCAACTTTGAAAGAAAAATTACTCACGTACGCAATCCGGGAAGGTCTGTGTAGGCGTCCACGTTCCTTGCTGACACGTCAACGTGATCTCATTTTCTTCTTCTCTCCCTTTAAAGACGTGTCCTGTAAGGCACCTGCCACGGCACGTCCTGTCAGAACACATATTAGTGATTATACTACCGTGTGCAGGTAAACGGCAGTATCTACAGAAATGAGTTTTTGAGATATTTGAAGAAACGCGTTTTTGATTTCCCACAAACATCAATAAAATATTGAAATTTGATTCTAGGTGATTCTATATGTTTATATCGAAATATTTTTTGGGTAGTCTGTTTCATTTTGATATTGCAATCAAAATTTTGATTAAAGCAGGTACTACCGTTTACCTGCTCTTCTCACTAGTGATTTTCATTACACTTTTAACTGGCAGTTAGCAGTAACTGCACAATATACTATTGAAGGACCAATAATTATAGATTCGACATAATACGGAGCAGGTACATTATTACGAAGTGTATTGATTGAAAAGGGAATAATATATTTTATTTTAAAACATAAATAAATACCGTGTACTTGACATAAATAATAAATTAAATGTAACTTCAAAACAAATGAAAATTTAATTTTTCTACTTAAATGTAAATAAATGCCATTATATATATGTATGTTATAAATTATTTATTAAAAAAGATATAACTTAAATAATTATCAAACGAAATGACCTATCTCCACTTGATGTAAATTTAATGCAGTAACTTTTACGTACCTACCCAGATGCAGATATACTTGCTGATTTAAACAGTCCTCGCAAAAATTAACTCAGTTCTGTAGTTTATATAGTAAAAAACTTCAGTAGATTTTTTTAAATATTTTTTTAACGCATTTCGAGCAATGGACAACGAATAGTCGACAATTCATATGTTTTGATTGCTTACAGCATTATAGAAAACTCTTTTGTGTTTCAGTGTTGTCACTTGACAACTGGAAGATTCTTTAGGCATTTTTAAAAATTACGACAAATCGCTTATCCGCACTTAACAATAAAGTAATAGATCTCCATGAAAATTTACGGAAAAGAAGTGCTTCGTGTGTTAACAATAACTCTCAACGAATAACTAAAAGTGCAGCAGTTTTTAGTGAAAAATATCGTCTGCGACAAAACAAAACAAATGGAACAAAATCGTAGTGTTGCTACACGTCTATTTATCGTCTGCTAAGTATTGCTTGTGTTTACTCGTTCGTTTTCTTTTATAACTGTATATTAGCATGAACTGATTTTGTTTTTTTGTTTTTAGAACACGAATATGAAGAATTAAAGAACTTTTTTTTTTTTTAAATATCTGAGGCCTGTGAAATTACAAAACGTTTTCTTCCACTTTATTTGAAATAAAGTACAGATATTTTCCTTAAATAATAGTTTTAAGTCTCTCTTGCCTGAAAGACGCCCGAAGTTAAATTTTTTGAGAGGCTGTAATTCCCAATTTTGCCGAGTGATAAAATACGACCTGGCACATACATCTACATCAAATAAGAAGCGAATGGGAATCAATTTTAAAAATGCAATATTGTATCTAATTTTGCCGAATAAAAGAAATTTTTGAGAGGTCACACAATGACCTCCCATTGGAGCGCTATTGCTTGCGCTTAGTTGAGCTAAAAAAAAAAAAAACGCGAAAACGGATTTTGCGTCTTGGTGCAAGTTTTGGCAACAATTAATTTATGTTATTTTCTTCGGACAATGGTTATCGGCAGGTATAGAGCAGTAAATACATACTGCTGATTACCTGCACAATCTAGCTATAATATCAGTTATACTGCTATTATCACTGATAAAAAAAATGCTTTTATTTAGCGGCAACCAAATAAACATGTTTGCACCATAAAACTGAAGTAATGTAGGTTTTGAAAAAGCAAAACAAGATGAAAATGGAAAATTTTGCAGTTACTGCAGTTCAGACAGTTCCTACAACAGAATGGTTATGGGTAAAAAACTTCAAAGATGCGAGAAAATGAAAATCAAAAAATTTGCAGTTGCTGCTGCATGCCTGCCCACGGCAGAAAGTTTTCGTTCTGCCATATGCAGGTAAAGAGCAGTAAGTGCATTCTGCCGATTACCTGCAAAATGTAGCGATAAAAGAAGCTACTGCCGTTTGCCTGCCCACTGGAGAAAGTTTCCGTTCTAATGTGGGCAGGTAAAGAGCAGTAAGTACATACGGCCGACTTTCAGCACAATGTTGCGATAAAAGCAGTTACTGCTAATATCCACTGATAAAAAAAATCCTTTTTTTTTTCTGCGGCAACCAAATAAACATGTTTGCAACATAAAACTATAGTAATATAGATTTCAAAAATGCAAAAAAATGAAAATCGAAAAATCTGCAGTTACTGCCGTTTACCTGCGCACGGCAGTATAACACATTCTGACGATACCCCTACTAAAGTGACTAAAGGATATAAGAATCCAAAAAATTGAGTTTTGCTGGAAAAGAGTAAATATTTTTTTAGTAACTATTGAGCTCTTATTGGTTATGAATTATTATTTCGAAAAAAATACTTTCAGTTTCCTTTCCCAGCGTGTAAATTAAAGCCGAGTGTTGTTTCCAGGCCCAACAAGAGGCCATGTCAGCCTAGTCAGAAACTAGGGGCTGGGCCGTGGGGGGGGGGGGTGGCGACACTAACGGAATAAAGAAAGAGAGAAAAAAAGAAAGGAAGAAAGAAAAGGGGGGGGGGCCTCCGAATAAGAGAAAACGTAAAGATTAAGTAAAATTTACTCTTTTGGTATTTACTGTTGTTGCACTTAAAATAGAGTTAATTGTTTTATAATAAGCAGTTTTGATCTCCCCCCCTCCTTTTTTTTCTTCTTTTCTAGATTTTCTTCTCTTTTCTTTCCCTTTTCTTTTCTCTTCCTTTTTTGGGGGGCGGGAGGGGTCTGGCGACACACCTGACAAGGGGCCCGCCTTGGCTCTCTGCGGCCCTGGTTGTTTCAAGTTAAGGATCGTCTACAAGTGATGTGACGCTTCGAGGGAAGAGAGGGTGTTCGTGAAATAACGAGTTTGGGACAAGAGGGAGGGACACAAGCTGAGCTTCGGAGTCGGAGAAAAAATTACTGACTCAGACTCAGACTACAGGAATTTTTGAGCGTTCGACTCCGTCTCCGAGTCTTTTACCTTCAAATCAGTTCGACTCAGACTGCAGCTCAGGGTGGTTCAAAAAAACTTTTTTTCAGCTGGAGTCCACACACACACACACACACAGGACACCCGCTACTTTTTTTAGACTTAAAAATAGTATTATGCTGTAAAAGTTTTAGCTTCTTATTCAAATTTTAAGAGGGTGCTTAATGGCCCCTCCATTTAACATTAGCCGTAGCATAGAAAATGCCACAAATTGAGAAATATTCAATTTCCCCATCTGTTTTTTAGTAAATAATTACTTTATTGCAATGTATATGCATATTACTAGTGTACATTATAATATGCAGCATTGTGTTTTTAGTTCAATGTAATTTTTTACTCCCCCTCCCCCCTATACTTATGAAGTTTGAGGAGAGGGGGTTGAGCACCCTCTTTTAGTTAAAATAGGAAGCTAAAATTCCACAAGTCTAAAAACATTGAGGGGCGTCCTGTTATCTAGGAGGTTTTTTTTTACATGTATTTTTGAACCACTCTACTTGAGCTCCAAAAGCACTGGCAGAGTTGCGGCTTTGGGGAAAATAACCGACTACGACTCTTCAAATTTTAATTCCCTCGACTCCGACTCTTTTATTCCACAATATGTCCGACTCAGACTCCGCAGCTCTTGACGCATGTGACATCACACATTTTTATCAAAATAGAAGCATTTTTCAATGCAATATGTTTGTGTAATATAGTTTTACATATGACTATAAGAGGGAGGGGTAAGGTGAAATGTGACACTTAGCGTCAAAGGAGTGGAGAGGATCAAATGCGTTGGAAAAATAATGTGACGCCAGTTATTCAAAGCCTCTAATAGTAACCTCCAGCAACTGCCAATGGGGTTGCTTCCAAAATTTCAAAAGTATTTTTTTTTTTCTGAAAGAGCATGCTTAAAAACATAAGATCTGACCATTTTTTAAATAATTCGACTATGTTTAATATTTTTTAAAAATTTCTTAAATCGGTGCGCTTTTATTGTTTACGCGATGACATCACAAATGATGAAACGCCATTCACTGTTGCCATTCGCACAACGTGATATTTAATTCGCATCTTTACTCACGTGAACTGGCAACGATAGGGTTGATAGCAAGCGTAGAGCGCAATATTAAATTCGCTTCTTCATTATCATAACTTGGAATCGCGGCAGACAGATGCACCAAAGAGCATCATTTGTGACGTCATAAAGACCACGCCTCGTTTGAAAAATCGGACATTTCAAAAATTAATTAACAAATAACTGTTGGGAAAATGAAAGTATTTTCTGGGTCCATGTTTTTTATTTATTTTTATTTATTTATTTATTTATTTTTATTATTATTTTTTTTTTTTTTGCTTATTCTATCAATTTCAGTGACTAAAAGTAGTACCTTTGACTGAAGGAAACAAATCCATAATCTGACAAGGGTAAGATAGGTCAAATACTTTGTATGATCACCGGCTATCTGTTGAATCTTTACAGATCCGGTGATATCCTGATTCGACTAATCTGTCAGAAACTCTATTGAACGCAGGAATGATGGTTAACTGAAGGATATTGTTCATCTATGTATCTTGGTTAGATATTAGTGAGAAAGTACGTCTACTTTGCTTCCTTTTGTGCTTCAAAGCCTGTCAATATGTCTGTCTATTCTTCATACCCAAATAGAAACCACCCTGTTTTTAAAACAGCAATACCCCATTACAGTATATAAACTAGTATGTTGTGGCTATCACGAAACTTTCTTCTATATCTTTTTTTTTTCTGATCCCTCCCCATGCTTGACGAGGAAGCAATATTCCCAACAAAAATAAAATTACACATGCAAAAACTTGACGACCATCCCAATGTGTGAATTATTGCAAGAGCAAAGCAAAGAGCGAAAATTGAAAGTTACTTTAAAAGCCTTACTTGAATTAATTACAAATATTTTATTTGTTAACAAACATAACATGGCAACAGTTAAAAATTTTAAATCATTGAGATAATATTTCCTACCATTTCCATACAATTAAAATCACGAGAAATACGCAGACGACAATCTATTACGATTTATCTTTCTTATTGTTGCATTAATAAAACTATTTTTATTCGCAAAAAAAAAAAAAAAAAAAAAAAAAAATCAACACCTCTTGGAGCGATTGGCGTCAAAATTGAACCAAAGCCTGTTTACGTATGGATTCACATATATTCCAAATTTCAACCAGAACGTAGCATTACTTCTTGAGATAGGGCACTCACAATGAAAAAAAAGAACCGGCGATTGCGCTACCCCCTTTTTAGCTGTTGACACCAAAATAAAATCAGTTCTTATACCCACTAAGGGCTACTTGCCGATAAATTTTTCTTTCATTCCATTCATTACTTCTTGAGATACAGCAGTCACAATGGACGAAAAAAAACGTTCTATAGCTCAACCCCCGTTTGAGTTATTGACACCAAAATTGAATCAGCACCTGCTCCTGTTAATGGCAACATATGGACCAAATTTTGTTTGATTCAGCCAGTTACTTCCTGAGGAATAGCAAGCACGCGTAACTCAAAAAACGTCCCATTGCTCCACCCCCCTTGGAGGAATTCGCGCCAAAAACCAATGGGCACAAGTTCACATAGGGGCACATATGTGTACCGAATTTCGTTCGATTTCATGCGGTAGTTTTTTCTGTAGAGCGGCCACAAAAAACTGCTCACACACAGACGTGACACACACACATACACACACACACATACCCACACACACATACACACAGACAGACAGACATTTTCCAAAAATGGTCGAAATGGACTCAGCACACCGCAAAACATTCGAATCCGTCAAAATTCGATATTCAAAAATTTGCACGAATCCAATACTTTTTCTATATATAGAATAATAGAATACGTTGAATTATATCTAATATATTAGATATAGAAGAAAGTAAAAAGAAGATTTATTTACCTCACAGTTCTTGCGTCTATGCAATCTATAGCAACGAGTTTAGTATTCGTCAAATTCGGGCACGATGAAAAACCTGAAACAGACTGAAAGGATAAATAGTTCCATTTATTTTTACTGCAAAAGAACAACAAGGATTACAACCAGAAGATTTCAAAATCAATATTAAAAACACTTGTTTTGAATGATGCCTTTATGTTAAAAAGTTGTAAAAAGAAACAGCATACTGACTCCGTGCTCTGTTGCATGTTTTGAATTATGTTTGGACCATCAGAAATTTTAGAAGGAAAAAAAAAGAATAAAAGACGTGAAGTTGCTTCAGACTTACTTTCTTCACATCTAGGTCCTGTCCTTCCCAAAGGACAGACACAGCGTCCATAAGGATCGCAAGTGGCGCCATTTTGACAGTCACATCGTCTGGGATACGTGCCGATGATATTTGAACCTTCTGGAAAAAGAGTTGATATCAGAAAAAAAATGAGCATCCAGCATCTAGCATTCATTTGAATTTTCGCGTCTTGAATTCAAATAGAGTTTTTCGCAATCACGAATTGCGTTAGGACCCTACTCGTTAGGTTTCTTGTTTCTACAAGTGAAAAAGAACGGAAATGGCCGAGAAATTTGCACTCGTCCTATTATGACTGGTGATTTTCTAGATTAGATAATTCGAGGCTTATCCATGGAAAAACTAGTATGTTGTGGCCATCACGAAACTTTCTTCTATATTTTTCTTTTTTTTTTCTAATCCCTCCCCATGCTTGACGAGGAAGCAATATTCCCAACAAAAACAAAATTACACATGCAAAAACTTGACGACCATCCCAATGTCTGAATTACTGCAAAAGCAAAGCAAAGAGCGAAAATTGAAAGTAATTTTAAAAGCCTTGCTTGAATGAATTACAAATATTTTATTTATTAAGAAACATAAGATGGCAACAGTTAAAAATTTTAAATCATTGAGATAATATTTCCGATCATTTCCATACAATTAAAATCACGAGAAATACGCAGACGACAATCTATTACGATTTATCTTTCTTATTGTTGCATTAATAAAGCTATTTTTATGCGCAAAAAAAAAAAAAAAAAAATCAACACCTCTTGGAGCGACTGGCGTCAAAATTGAACCAAAGCCTGTTTACATATGGATTCACATATATTCCAAATTTCAACCAGAACGTAGCATTACTTCTTGAGATAGGGCACTCACAATGGAAAAAAAGAACGGGCGATTGCGCTACCCCCTTTTTAGCTGTTGACACCAAAATAAAATCAGCTCTTATACCCACTACGGACTACTTGCCGATAAATTTTTCTTTCATTCTGTTCATTATTTCTTGAGATACAGCAGTCACAATTGACGACAAAAAACGTTCTATAGCTCAACCCCCGTTTGAGTTATTGACACCAAAATTGAATCAGCACCTGTTCCTGTTAATGGCAACATATGGACCAAATTTTTGTCTGATTCCGCCAGTTACTTCCTGAGGAATAGCAAGCACGCGTAACTCCAAAAACGTCCCATTGCTCCACCCCCCTTGGAGGAATTTGCGCCAAAAACCAATGGGCACAAGTTCACATAGGGGCACATATGTGTACCAAATTTCGTTCGATTTCATGCGGTAGTTTTTGCTGTAGAGCGGCCACAAAAAACTGGTCACACACAGACGTGACACACACACACATACATACACACACACAGACAGACAGACATTTTCCAAGAATAGTCGAAATGGACTCAGCACACCTCAAAACGTTCGAATCCGTCAAAATTCGAAATTCGAAAATTTGCACGAATCCAATACTTTCTTCTATGTATTAGATATAGAAGAAAGTAAAAAACAGAGAAGTCCTGTATTTTATTACGAACAGTTTTTTTCTGTAAAAAATACGGATAACTTCTTCAAAATTTACAGTTTTTTTTTTTTTTTTTTTTTTTTTTACAGTGTACTTACTGCTATAAATACCCAAGCTTTGCCTTCAATTCACGAGTTGAACCGCACCATGCTGCCGACGCTCATTAGTGAGATGGATTTACTCTATCTACCAGTTTGTTGGCACTCTCAGCTTCAACAAGAAGACGTCTGCCATCGGCTCGGTTATTCACTATGCTAGGCTAAACAGTTCTAATAAGAACGAAACTGCAGTCTCAGGATTTGATACCCAGGCTGTCTGGTATATTGTATGTAAGCAAGTGATTGCTCAATAAAACTCTGACAGGACATTATAATGTCAACAATCATCAAATGCGATTTACAGAAGTTCAAGTTTAGATGTTATGTTGTCAAGCTTAGATGTTAGGTTATGCTGATTTCACACCGTTGTGGCTGAGACAAAATACGGCATTGGTTTTAAATATTTAAACTATAGTTAGGACAGACCTAACCTGGCAGTACTGTAAAGGCTACACGGATCCTAATCACAGCATTGCGGAGCTGCCAGGTTAGGTGTGCCTCAACTATAAGAAGCTCTTGTTGCTGTCAGTTACTTACTAAGCGCCAGTTATGTTGGTATTCTATTGTTATAAAGTACATACTTTTATCAAGAGCACCATAATTCGTAAATCGCACTTCGACACAATATGAGACGCGCTGTGGATATTAATGTAAAGAGATAGCAACACTCTGCAGCAGCAAGAAAGGCAAGAAGAGGCTTAACGGATATCGTTCTCAGTGTGAGACTAGCATTACAGAATTTTTAGTTGTTTAATAGTTTAGGGGTTCAGTAAGCAGTTTTTGTCTTAATCAATCCATTCAGTCTAAGAATACTTTCCACTGAACATTGCAATCCCCAGACCGTACATTACACATTCCAGAAAACTTAGCCATTTTCAAACACAAAATTAAATTGAAAAAACACACTGGTCTCCGTACTCTAGCTTAGGTACAGTCTATTTTTTGTTGCAAATGCACGCACAAACACATCTACTTCATCTGCTCCTTCCTTGTGTCATCTATGCCATCAGCGCCTTATATAACTCTGATACCATCTATGCTTTTTATGCCTTCTATGTCACAAAGCCTTCTCTGCATCTACGCCTTCTGTCTTATACGCCATCTATGTCATATACGCCTTCTATGTCGTCTACGCCTAGTAGCTCTTGATTGGCCTGATGCGGACTGATCTTGATTGGTAAAGGCGGACAGCTGGCTCATAGGAAACACAACACACCTCAAAGCGATCGAATCCGTCAAAATTCGAAATTCGAAAATTTGCACGAATCCAATACTTTCTTATATATATATTAGATATAGAAGAAAGTAAAAATAGACGCATCTATTAATTTGCAGGATGCCTAATTTGAAGCACGGTCACATCGAAATGAACGAAACTCGCACATCGAATTTCCATTGCTATTTTTCCTTTTCCCTGCTAGAGTCAACAGGTAGAATGTCTTAACTAGCTGCTTGCGCACTTTCCACGATAAACGAGGCGGACACTATGGGTACTAGGTACAAGATCGAAACTCGATTGAACTATGCCGGATCATTCAGTTTATGATATATCTTAGTGGCTCAAAGTCTACATCACTGAATAAAAAAGAAACATGTCCTAAGATTATTTTTCACTCACCTTCCTCACATCTGGGTCCTGTCCTACCAGGAGGACAAACACAGCGTCCATAATGATCGCAGGTGCCTCCATTTCGACAGTCGCACCCTCTAGGGTCTGAGTTGATGGCATTTACATCTCCTAAAAAAGGACTCAGTTGTTAGATTGCGTACGTAACGAAACACTTAATACTCGATTGTAAACACGGATTTGGGACATACAACTTTCAGAGATTCTAATAGATATCTAAAAATCTACTGAAGTGAAATTTTAACGCAATTCCGTTTATTTCATAATTTAATAAATGTTTTACCGACAATCACTTTTCAAAGGAGAAGAAACGACCTCTTTTGACGGTTTAAACGCTGTTCAGAAAACAGTGTGAGTCCCGAAGAAAAAAATTCAATTCAGTATAATTATGCACACATAAATGAAATGCGGTAAAATTTTCAAAATAATAACTAAAGTACTTTTCTAGAAAAAGCAACATAAGTTTTTTAAATCGACTTTTTGAGAAAAACGCTGTTGATAGTAAAATTGTACGTACATTGTAATACATTACTGACTCATTAATATTTCAATTGAGTTGTATTGTCATACAGGTAAAATCATGAATTCAGTGAAAGCTCTTCAATTTATTATTTTGAATATATAAAAACTTTTTTATTCAAGGTTTTAGGATACCAGCTCCCTTTTAAGCTAGTTTCAATCTACCATCTAGATATCATTATACAGCTTAAATTTAGTTCCAATTTCTTACGTAGCCGCCAGTAAACTCCAAAAAAAAGATTTGGAAGCTAAACTTCTAGCTTTTACTATGACCAAAACTCATATCGTTCATTTGGAAAAAAGAGTGCCACAGTACAAAATTTTTAATTTTTTTTTTTTTTTTTTTTTCGCTTAAAGGCCTTCAAAGAAGTTATCTTCTTTGGGGAAAAAAGACAGATTTTTCATTCTAATATTAACCGCTGGAGAGCACAGCCATCTTACTTTTCTTATTGCACATTGCCTGAAGAGTTCAACTTCAAACGCTTCTGCCTGTAAAATTTCATTTCTTCGTATTGTGGCACTCTTCTTCCAAATGAGCGATACGTGTTTATCAACGAATAAAACACTGACTAGAAATTATACCTTTCGCCCTCACACAGTAGGGCAGCTTCGGGTCCCATTCCCTACCCGGGTAGCAGAAGAACCAGCCCTGGCGCATTCCATCGCAGACGACTTCACATCTTGTGCCATCCATTTCCGATGTGCAATTATAAGAACCACCCCCTATTCCACTGGTAGCTAACTGACACTGACCACTCGCTACGACAAAGAAAAAAAAAGATAAATAAAAAAGGTAAAAATCATAATTCGTTTATGACAATTCAAATAAACTATAAGAGGCGTTGCAGTCTCTGGCTATCGGCTGTTGAAAGAGGTAAAACAAGCAAATCCAGTAAACACGAGTATTGGGACATACAACTAACTACTTTTGAGTTACCTACTAGTGAGCTACTAGCTAATACTTTTGAGTACTGACCTACTTTTGAGTTTAGTGAATGAGTATTTTGTCTTCACGTTTTGTAGAGATTCTCATTTGTATTACTTTGAAGTCGATTTTAAGTCTTCAAAGTTAAATTTCGTACACTTTAGAAGGTTTTAAATTTACTTCTTACAATGTCATTCAACTCTGCACTATCTTCAAAATTTCAAATCTCTAGCTCAACGGACAATTTAGTAGTTTAAACTAACTCACAAGATTCCACCCGACTAGACACACAAGAAAGCGAGCTATGAAAAACATGGTATAAAGGTAGGCTTGCCAGACGTCCCGGTTTTCCTGGCTTTCAGACAAAATCTCGGTGTCCTGGCCGGTTTACTTCATGTCCCGGAAAAAGATAAATTTGATTACAGGTGATCAAAAAGGTCTAACAGTAATTAACCAGGAAGGATTATTCAGTAAATTACCGCCCAATAGCCAGGGCTAAAGCAGAAATACGTGAAATACACCGCCAGCTCTGTCATTTCCAGCCGAGGACTGCAGTTTCGTGCTAATTAGCACTCATCAGCCCGGCATAGGAAAGTGACTAAGCTGGAGATGGAAAACCTCTTAAGGAAGCCAAGAGTGCCAAACAAACTGGTAGCTAATATGGAATTAGCGCAGACCAGACGAACCATTGCTTCGGTCACTCGTCTGGTCTGCGCTAATTCTATATTAGCTACCAGTTTGTTTGGCACTCTTGGCTTCCTTAAGAGGTTTTCCATCTCCAGCTTAGTCACTTTCCTATGCCGGGCTGATGAGTGCTAATTAGCACGAAACTGCAGTCCTCGGCTGGAAATGACTGAGCTGGCGGTGTATTTCAGGAAGGTTTATTTATTACTAGCCGCCTGCGGCGACCAGCTGGTTCGCCTTCTTACGCCATTCGCCTTTCTGTGCAGGCAGCCACCTACGGCGACTGTTTGGCTAACTTGTCATTTACCTTTTTACTTCAAGTTTGCCGCCTTCGGCGGCTGTTCAAATAAATTTGGCAGCAGTATTAATCAATCCATTTCTATCTCTTTTTTTTGTGCCATTCACATTTTTACGCCAAGATTGTCGCCTTCAGCGGCTATATACCTTTACGATCTATCTCTAAATTTTCTTATCCATCTCTATTTATTTTAAACTCCCCGCCCATTTCCTAATAAAAACAAAGATCACTCAAAATACCGCTTTTTTTATTTAAGTAGAGCAAAAAAAAGTTATTTCCAAAATTCCCCGTAGTGTGCAAAAAGTAGCATTTGACAAAGGAAAAAAAAATCTCGCTGTTTTTATTGAATTAAATGCGCACAACTATGAAATGTAACGTAATATAGATGCAACACAACGCAACATCCAGCTTGGGGGGGGGGATGGGAAAAGAAATAATTGCAATGCCTAAATTTAAAAAACGAAAAAAAAAAAAAGCAAGCGCTGCCGGAGAAACACGTGGTAGTCACGTAGTAAAATGTAGATGTAAACTATATGTAGTAAAAAAAAAATTAACATTGTTTGCGATTAAGATTCCATCGTAAATATGGAATCGAAATCCAAGTAGTGACGTCAGAGGCATAAAAGATTGAAGAACGCTTTTTTCGACCGATGCGTGGAAAGACATGATGTGTTCAGCATTAAAAAAATTGTAAAAAAAAAAACTAATGCATATTTTTAAGAACTTTTTTCTTCTGAAGAGGGCGAAATGTTCTTACTATTACCAACTTAAATTTTAGAGATGTGGCTTTGATACTTCTAGCAGGATGACATTAGAAAAAATAAAACTCAGGAAAAAATGCAAATTAAAGGTTTTTTCTAAAATTCATAAAAAATACAAAAAAATGCTCTCTCTTCGAAATTTTTTCATTAATCATATTTAAAATTAAATTTCCTACACTATAGTACAAGAAATATTTGTGTGGTGCGATTGGTTCGGGATCTGTGAGGTTAAAAGTACTAAAAAGTGCTAAAAATCACATAAAACATTAAATAACTTTTTTTCTAATTAAAATATCAAAAATCGAAGCCCGAGGTGCACATCTTCAGCAAAAACTGCACCTGTATACCAAATTTTATCCTTCTAGGCCTTACCGTTTTCCAGGGATGCGCGCCACACACACACACACACACACACACACACACAAACATCTTATTTTATTATATGTATAGATAATTAACACTTACGTACGCAATCCGGGAACGTCTGTGCAGGCGACCACCTTCCTTCTTCACACGTCATTTCTATTTCCTTTTCTCGCTCTCTACCCTTAAAGACGTATCCAGTGAGACACCACCCACGGCAAGTCCTGTAAATACAGGAGGAACATCAAAACAGTTGGAATACCTAAAAGTTAATTTCTATGTACACCACGCAGTTTAAATTCAAATGGAAAGACAAGTAGTTTGATCAGTCTGTTAGAAAACTAACTAAGAATATTCAGTTATAAAAAAATCATTTAATAAGGTGGTTTCCTTCAGTCAAAAGTACTACTTTTAGTCATTGAAATGGATAGAATGAGCAAAAAAAATTACATGGACCCTAAAAATACTTTAATTTTCCCAACAGTTTTTTATTTAATTAATTTTTTTAAATGTCCGATTTTTCAAACAAGGCGTGGTCTTTATGACGTCACAAATGATGCAATTTGGCGCATCATTCTACTACGTTTCCACCTCATGATAATCAAGCAGCGAATTAAAATTGCGCTCTACACTTGCTACCAACCATATCGTTGCCAATACGCGTGACTAAAGACGCGAATTAAATATTTTGGACCGTGAATGGCAACACTGAATGGCATTTCATCATTTGTGATGTCATCGGCAGAAGCGTTAAACGATGAAAGAGCACCAATTTAAGTAATTTTTTAAAAATATTAAACTTAAAGAAATTATTTAAAAAATGGTCAGATCCTATGTTTTTAAGCATGCTCTTTCAGAAAAAAATACTTTTAAAATTTTGGAAACGACCCCAATGCACAAATTGCAGATTACTGCAGACACGTGTTTCGGGGTTACAAGGATTTTTTTGCAAAATAAGTGAGTTTATGGATAAAAAGACATTCGACAAAAAGCTTTTGTTCAACTCCATGCAGTAGTTTTTGCAATAGAACGACCACATAAAAACGCCGGTCACGCACATACAGACAGACATTTTCCGAAAAATATTCAAATGGACTCAGCACACCTCAACACGCGCGAATCCGTCAAAATTCGAAAGTTGAAAATCTTAACGAAACCAATACTATACATTAGAAATATAGAAGGAAGAAACGGGATGATGTGTGCATCACATGACTTCCTTTTACTCCAATTTAAAGATAATAGTGCCTCGGAGTGAGCAAAGAAACACTTTAAATATTTTCACCCCAAGTTTGTTGCGAACCGAAGCAAAGAAAACGTTTTATACAGATAAATTTTCGCAATATTGGCAGTTTTAATGTGATTCAATGATTAACTCTCTAAATATGGCCAAATTGAAACCAGATTTTTTAAAAAAAATCGCCAAGTTGGCGATAAACCTTGGCGACGAAAAGCTTGGCGATATATTGCCAAGTGTTTGCCAAATTATAGCACCACTTGAGTTTACATTGAAATTAACAATGATTTTCCCCAAAAAAGGTGTAAAAGTCCCCCTTTGGAACATCCGAATGCAACCAAAAGAGAAGGTGCACAACTAGACCCCACTTGGAGTCTATGTACAAAATTTCAACTTTCTAGGACATACCGTTCTTGAGTTATGCGAGATACATACACACATACATACGTACATACGGACGTCACGAGAAAACTCGTTGTAATTAACTCGAGGATCGTCAAAATGGATTCTTCAGGTGTCTATACTTTCTTAGTCATGTATTCACGTGTGGTCGGTTTGAAAAAAAAAATCAATATTCATTCGGGGCCGAGCAAAATGGAAATGAAGGCCGATTTTTGAGTGAAAAATTTTTTGCGAATACAATACTTCCTTTTTTGTAGAAGGAAGTAAAAAGGGACATTCAAGAATTTAAAAAGCGCAATTTTGTCTTCAAATTCGCCAAATCGCCATAGAAAATTTGCCGAACAAGGAATTTTTTGGGCACCGTAACCTCCCATCGGGGTGCCCCCGTTTCTGAAATGTCATTGCAGGAGGGTTCAACAATTCTAAAGCCGTTATTCCTGAATAAAATTGTGGTACTTTTATGCGGATTGAATCTTTCCAAGTTTGTATCTTTCCAAGAGCAGTCAAGACGGACTCGTAACAATATTTACCTCAATGTTCCCGTAGCAAAACATCGCAATGCAACAAGTTCGGTATTCTTGAGGTCAGGGCACGAATCAGAACCTGTAACGAAAATAAATTGTCATTTAGGCTACATTCGGAAACAGGCACCGGGCGCACCGGTGCTACCGCAAGCGGTCAAAACGGTTGAGTCCCTAATTGGAAACATATTGCGACTCGATCGTTTCCGATCGCTTGCGGTGGCACCGGTGCGACCGGTGCCTGGGCGGTCATTCCAAGCTCGTCAGCTTGCGAGATCGAGATTCTCGCTCACGTGATCGGTTGTGACGTAGAAATGTCGCAAAATACTATCCAAATCTGATCGAACCTAGCCGTAGGCTACGTTCGAGTAGATTAAAATGACCCTGAATCAGCTGTATTCCGACCCTTCTGCTGTTTTGGAGGAACTTTGTTTGCACGGCTTCATGGACTTGGTATGATGTTTCTGTCTGCCAAGTGGGACAAGCAACAACAACAACAACAAATTAAAATGCTACTTTGCGACATTTCTACGTCACCACCGATCACGTGAGCGAAAATCTCGATCTCGCAAGCTGACGAGCTTGGAATGACTGCCCTGTTTCCGAATGTAACCCAAATCTATGCTTACCGGAAAAATACAGAAAGTGTAATAATGCAAATGATTCAAAAGGAAGCAATCGAAAGAGCACACTGAGACATTTTTGGAGGCATAAATTATTTTCCTTCGTGTTCCCACTATAGAGATATAAGGTCTTCATGTCTGCCGAAATTTAAAAAGCTGTCTCCAAATTCGAAGATTTGGCGAGAAATGGACTACACAGTCTGCATGTGGCAGTATATGCAACTGCAAAGCGTGTGAAAGATATACGTATTTCATTTCTCGCCAAACCTCGTTAAAACTAACCAAAATTCGATAAAGTTTTATTTGTACGTTTGCTTTATAATGTTAGCTTTTGGTAACCTCACATCAACTCAAAACTCAAATTCTCGAAATACTTGCCGCAACAGTTAACTGTCAAAAGTATTGAAAGATATTGTGATCCTGTCAAATCACGTGGGGGCACGAGCACATGATCTTTGGCGCATTGCTACAGTTACAAAGTCCCCTATAGTTAATTCAGGAGAGCTTGAGAGGCCAACACAGTAAAAGATTGTCGTTGTCTGAACCTCTTACAAGCTAGCAAGCAGGAAGCTCGTTATATAGGTGTTCGTAGCAACCACACTGTGCAGATAGAACTTGCAACGATTCCTAAAGGGATCTTTAAGGACCTTTAACCTTCAAAATTTTCGATTTTCTGGAAAAAATATATGTTATGCATACATTAATTCTGAACAATTTGATACCTTATTTATTACCACACACCAAAAACTTTTCAAGTTATCGTAAAAGTGCGTAAACTTTCCCCATAGAGATTTATGTTAACAGCAGCTGTTTAAGCCTCTTTTTCTCAGGTGCCGGTTTCTTCGATTTTCTCGTTTTGCGCGCATGATATCTCAGAAAGGTTCTTATATATGTCCGTAAAACTTTTCATGCATGTTTGTCTAGTTTATTTTTATGATCTGAACCTAAATTTTAACTAAAAATTAAAGTTAATATTGAAAAATATATATCTTTTGCCCAAAATTTTGGAAACTTTCGATATTAACTGATAAAATTTCAAAAAAATAAAAAAATAATTTTTAAAAAAATAACTAAACCTTGGTTCAGGTCATAAATATAAACCAGATACACATACATTAAAAGTTTTACGGAAATATATGAGAAACTTGAAAACCGAAGAAACCGGCACCTGAGAAAAAGACGCTTAAAGAGCTGCTGTTAACATAAATCTCTACGGGGAGAGGTTACGCATTTTTACGATAACTTAAAAGGTTTTTGTGTACATTAATAAATAAGGTATCGCATTGTTCAGAATTAAAATATGCATAACATATATTTTTTCCAGAAAGTCGAAAATTTTGCAGGTTAAAGGTCCTTAGACCCCTTCAGGTAGTATAAACTTTCTTTATAATAAATGTTTTGTAATATTTTATATAACACATGTTACGAATTTCTGTTACACACTGCGCAGCATGCTTCAGGAGAATTGAGAACTAACTCTTAGTCAACTATACAGACTGTGTTTCTAAATCAATACCGATGTTTTAACGCGTTTTAGTTTTCATCGCGTAAAACTTAAAATCATAATTAATACAGAACATGAAAGAGCAACTCAAATAGATAAACGTACAATGTTACAAATGCTTTTAGTCACACAGTATACAACGAGTCGATAGCCCAGTCCTTCCCAAACGATGTTTAGTGTTTGCAGTATAATTGTTACAACAGTTGCCTCAACCCTGTTTCTTAGGTTGGGTAGGTCAGCTGGTAGTGAAAGCACATGCACACGATCCTTTATGAACCCCTACAGGTAGAAATCACATGAAATCCTCGTGAGATGAGGTGAGCTTGGCGGTCCTGACAAACAAGTTTCCTGCTCACCGGATCTCACGGCAAGTGATTTCTACCTGTAGGGGTTCATAAAAGATGGTTTTCATGTGCTTTCACTACCAGCTGACATACCCAAAGTAAGAAACCGGATTGATAAAACTGTTGTAACAATTGCACCATAAACACTAAACAAAGTTTAGTTAGAATTAGGATATCGACATAAGGAGAGCTGTGGGACGGAAAGTGCTCACATTGAACACTTGAGGCTTGTAAGCATGATTGTTTGAGTTGCTCTTTCATTTCATGTATTAATTATGATTTTAACTTTTACGTAATAAATACTACAAAGCGTTAAAACCCCGATATTCATTTAGAAGCCCCCCTGTATAAAGTAGAAATCTGTCTCTTTGCCCCCTTTTTCCCTCGACGGTTTGTGAATATTTGCAGACAAAATTGCAAGCAGAAACAAGGATTGTTTAAAGAGTTTTATACTTATTTCATGTTTATTAAAGAACCACTCACCTCCAGCAAATGGCGCTCTCTCTGCTCTTTGGGGTGAATTGGGTGGCTAACCGTACTGTCTTTTGGGACGAACAAGAAGCTCAGAACTGGGCACTGGGGGGTGAAAAGACGAAATTAAAACATCCTCATTTTCAGGCAAAAACTTATCATTTTATAAAAATATGACACTTGATGTTTTATATTTGAAGAATATAAATATTTGCTGACTCGTGCGAATCATTTGCATCAATTGAAATAACTCAAAAAGCAGGTTTTTGAAGGGTTTTTTTGAGCAATCACGATTGCTGATTGCTTTCATTTGACTGTTTTGATGTGCTATCATTTTATTTTCCCGCCAGCATCCTACAACATCACCGTCGACCGGCTCCTCACGATGCTGTTCCTCTAGCGAAAGCCATCTCCAGGTTGCGTCCATATCCTACACTTACACGCATACATACACGCACGTACAAACAAACACATACCCATACATACACCTACACACATACACACACACACGCATACATACAGACACCTACACATACACACAGACACCTACACATACACACACACCTACACTACCCACACAGTCATGCCTGCACACAGACACAAACACATATGCCTACACACACATACACATTCCCCCCCCCCCTACCACTAACACTCATACACACAACTACCCACACACTCATACCTGCACACAGACACAAACACGCACGCCTACATACACACACTCGTGATTGCGAAAAGCATAATTTGAATTCCAGATGTCAAAATTCAATTTTTTTTTTTAAACCATAAAAACGTGATGTGTTTGTTTTTAACTGATAGCTCTGATATGATGCCTTTCTTTTGAAGGTTGAAGAAGAACTATGGTAGTTATGGCGTATCCACAAGAAACACATTTGAGAAATAACATAAATGAAACTGATTGGAATCAGAAATCAGCTAAAGAAGATTAGTCATTCGAAAACTACGTTTTCTAGCTAATGGGAGGACCAATCACATGACTTTTGAGTGAGTACATACAACGCTCCTAACAACTGAGCAACTGGGCCGTCATCTCGGTATGCTCACTAAAGCAATGCGTAATAAAGCAACAAAATTAATATTAATCGATGACTATGTTTTCTTAAAATATTTTTTAAAAAGTGATACTGCCGTTTGGCATGTTAAAGTTGAGGTAGCGAGAAGAAAAGGGATGTAAGTGGACATTTTCAATTTTGAGTAAAACGCGTCTTAAGTTTCGGGCGTAGGTAGACTTTCACTATTTTTGAGCAATCACGATTGCTTATTGTTCTCACTTGACTGTTTTGATGTCCTTTGATTTTATTTTCCCACCGCCATCCTCCGCAGCATCACCATCGACCGGGTCCTCACGATGCTGCTCCTCTAGCGAAAGCCGTCTCCAGGTTGTATCCATGTCCTACACACACGCGCATACATACACAACTACACGCACACGCACGCACACACACACACTCAAACACACACACACACACACAAACACACACACAAACACACACACACACACAAACACACACACACACACAAACACACACACACGCAAACACACAACTACCCACACATTCATGCCTGCTCACAGACACAAACACATATGCCTACACACACATACACATACCCTCCCCACACACACACATTCATACACACAACTACCCACACACTTATGCCAGCACACAGACAATAACACACAATCCTACACACACACATACACATATCCTTAAGACAAACACACATACCTCCACACACAAACACACACGTCTACATACACACACTCGTGATTGCGAAAAACATAATTTGAATTCAAGATGTCAAAATTCAAATTAATTTTTATTTTTTTTTCTTTCTAAATCATGCTGTATAGAAGCACCTACCAGAGCTACTAGCACCATCTCTTGCCCCAAGTCAGAGGAGAGAGTCACATACCATGTGTACTGGTTATCTCCAAATTTTTAATTTTTTCACTTATATCCCCTTCCTTTTCACTGACTCAATTGATGTCCTATTTTTTGATTTTAACAGCAACAGAACTGTAGCTCAGATGCATGCAATGAGTTAGGATCATATATTCATGCAAATTTGGATCAGAATTCTGCCGAAGTAAATTTAAAACGATATTTCTCCACCCATGGATATTTGAACTCACGACCGCCGTATTATTAGCACGACGCTCTAAACAACTAAGCCAACGGCTCTCTATTTCGGGATGCAATGCATTAAAACAATGCGCAAAAAAAAAACAGAATGAATCAAAGTTTTTCTATCAAACAAAAAAAAAAAATGTGAATTATCTTTTTTTTCCCGGAGACGGAAAAAACACTCTTTAAAATGATGTCTTACTTATGGAGTTTGATTGAGTATTGGATAAATCGCTCTCACAAAAAAAAAAAAAAAACTTCGTGCTATGATATATAAGACACTTTTTTGATATAGGGCAATTCTGTATGCGACGAAATGACATTTTTGATGAAAAAAAAAAAGTTCAAGCGATTCCAGTGAAATTATGTATATTGAAACTGACATGTTTTTCTTTGTATTTCATCTTTAACAATTAAAATATGAAAAGCAAAACAGAAAAATATTTTTCATTGTTTAATTTTTCATCTTTTATGCCATTTTTTTCTTCACGACGAATGATATTTTTGTCTACCGAGCCTCTGAACTTTAAGCAACAATAAGAAACTAAATTTGAATCATTTTTCATGCACTAGGTGGATTGATTCAAGTTTATGTGTTGTGATGGAATGACAAGCATTTTCAAAACCCATTCATTGCGATAAAAGTGACCCCATTTGAAATTTGAAAAGAAATCAAGTTTGTGTACTTGGACTCATATAAGGTTACTGAATAAAGCATAATGAGTGAAATAATTCATAAAATAATTCCAATAAAATTATTTTTTAAACATAATATTTTCGTAAAACGTTGTCATTCTCATAGAATTGTGAATTGCCCAATAACCACATGAGTTATTTTACAGTACAAACTGCCATTATTATTGCAATTATTACTATTATTGAATTTTCCAATTAATATATGAACTGATTAAAATTGTTAAAAGGTGAAAAATGTATAGCATGCATTCATCAACATACAAGAACATAAGAACAAATTAGAAACTGCATGCAAAATACATACAGTCCGGTTGTGATATCCAGAGATACTAGTGTCACCCTTGTTATATGAACTCATCTCTTTGGAATAATCAATAACCGAGTTTGAGGCAGATGTCCTCTCATTGAAGCTAAAATTGCTAACAAACTGATAGCTAAAATTATTTAGCACACCTGATTCGGCGATATTCTAAGTGGGCTGTAAGTTTTGTTTTTAATGATGACTAATTGCTTTTTTTAAAAAAGACTTTATAAACTATTTACAAATATTTACAACATGATTCCAGTAATCATTTATAGCTAACCAATATAGCTGTCCAAATTTTAGGGACGAATACCCTTTTGTAAAAGAAAGCTATGCTCCGATGCGGGAGCTCTACAAAAACACAACCATATTCGAACAAGTCGGCGAACAAGCTAAAACCAAAAACAGAGCTAGGCGCGCATGCTGCGTTGAGTTGTTCTTCGGAGGCTCGCAGACGATTTCTGGAGTCCGTTAAACAATCAAGGCTTGTCTGTAGCGTAATGACGCAACAACACCAGTGAGAGTCTTCATGCAATATTTTGGTTCAACTCGTAAAATGTACGCAGATATGAACCGATTTATTACTTGCGGACTCTTGCTGGTATGCTAAATTAACTTTTAGCAACCAGTTTGAAGTTAACCTCAGCTTCAATGAGGGGACATCGGCCTCTAGTACGTTTATTTGTCATTTCAGATTGATGAATCCATAATAGGCACGAAACTGCAGTCTCTGGATGTCATTACCGGGCTGTCGGTACATGGCATGAAGTTCTGTCTTAGTCCGGCCTTAAAAGTGTAACTTACTGCCTAAAATCAAAGACTCCTGGTAAAATTGAGTTACTCTCTGTGATCTAACGACATCGAATGCAATATCCCTTCGACTTTGATTGAATGAAATGTTGCCAAATGTTAAAACTCACCTTGCGAACAGGTGGGACCTATATATCCGGGAGGACACTCGGTGCAGTGGTCGACTTCAGGGTGACATTGTGCGCAGCGTGCCCACCGCTCGCAAATGTCGCCAGCTTGAGACAGATTGTTAGAACAATATCTAAGTTAAAATTTAATATTAGGGATGTGAGTAAAAACATGGTGTAAAAGTCGGTTAAATTTGCATTGAATGGCAAATAATCCACATTCATTTTTGAAGTGATAACTTCTTATGGGAGGGTAAACCGATATGTGACACAACGCGCGTAACGGCGCAACTCTCGTCTGGCATTCCTTTCGTTCGCGCATACGACAGAAGCGCGCATAGTCTGGGAATTTTTGTTTCTTTACTTCGGGTCAGCTTTAAGCGTTAAGTGATAGTAGAAAAAGTAATGAAACTAACAGAAGATGGATGATCGTCGCGAGATAACGCAATCTCCAAACGAAAGGTGAGTTTAACAATACAATATGATACCAATAACATTGTAAACAATATATATTCAAAACAGCATTTAATCTTTAAATTTATTGTCAAAACAAAAACATTTTTGTGATTAGTTATACTAAAAATATCTCGCTTCATTTAGGGTTTTGAATTGTGATAAGGTGTACATATTTTAAAAGAACTTCATCCCCGCAGACTCCGCAACGCGGGGTTGAGGATGGCCGAGAAAACAAAAATAATAAATAAACATTTCATTTGTTGTAAAATCTAAAATGTATCGTAAGTTTGAGTGTTTTTTCTGATAAACGAAATATTATTATGTGAGGTATAACTTTGATATACACCCCCAAAAATTACGCGCCAAATCTGGCATTTCCTAAGGCCTTTTTAGGGTAGCTGTTTCTTATTTTGGTGTTGCCAATTTAAGTTTTTTCGGCTTTTAGGTTTTTGCTGTTGCCAAATTAAGTATTTTCTTGTATTTTGTACCATTTTTTTGAGTTTCTTTTAAAGTTTTGTGGCAACAATCTTTGTGGCAACAAAGTTTTGTGTCAACAAAAACAAAAAAAGTCGCCAAATTTCCGATTTGGGGGGTATATCAAAGTAGTTCCTTATGTGAAACATGGTTTGAAAATGATGATACTAAAATGATTTAATCTATTAAACGTATTGCGCAATTAAAGCATCAAAATATAAGAGCAGGAGGCGTAGCAGTTTATCAGAATGATCTTGATTGCATAAATATTGTCACTCCAAATATAGGATTAATGCTACAAGCTTTAAAGCTTTCATACGGCAACACAAAACGATTATAGTGGAATGTCTCAATGAAGCAAAGAAACAAATTATTATTGCCAACATATATATGTATCTCCGAACAAAAGTGTTTCAAGTATTATTCAATTTATTCATAAACAGCTTTTAAATTATACACAAGAAGGTTCTGCTTTAGTTAATGAAGATTATTATACAATTCCTTTAATTTTAAACGGAGATTTTAATGTTAATTTTGCTTCTGATTGAGCTAAAAATTTAGTATCGTTTCTACTATCCAAACTACAATTAAAAATGATAAATAAGCCAGAAGAAGCCACTACAAGTCACGGAACTGTACTTGATGCAGTCTTGGCAAGATTTTTAGATAACATACAATGCAAAAATTTCGTTGCTTATTATAGCTAACATAAGCCAATCGTTACTTTCATAGGATTAAATCATGATAATAATTTAATCCTGTGAAAGTTATCACTTCTGCCGAGTGTCCTGTGACGCACATTTTTTTTTTAAAATCCTTAAACGAAAGAACATCATCGAAAAAAAAAACTAATTTTGAAAGGAAAAAAATGTGTTATTTCTAATGGTTTTAACGAAAAAAAGATGCGAGGTTACAAACTTGAGCTGTAGCGCTTTGAAAATAGGAAATACATATTTAAGTTCTGCAACTGTAACCCATTAACAACAAGTGTTTTTCCAAAAGAATTACGAAGCACGAGCTTTTGCATTATTTTTGTTCTGATTTTATGACAACCTAAAATCCAAGAAAAAGTTTCCATATCGAGCTTTTTCACAAGTTTACGCGCATACTACAGAAAATCTAACGAGCTCAAATTCACAAAAATACCTTAATATATTAAAGGCCAATTGTACTTTAGGTGCCTAAAATTTCAGGTTTCCAGAGTGATAAAATTTTCCATAAACTTAGTCTGAACTTGGCAATTTGACACAAAAAGTTGATCTGCCATTTTGGATCACATTTTTCGGAGATCCTAGATCCTCAAGATTTGGATCTAGGAAGCCGAAAATTTGCATAGGTTAGTTTCAAAGACATCTTTACACCTCTACAAAGTTTCATCTAAATCGAATATGGTCGAGTGGGGACGCTTTGAAAAATTATGTCAGTCGACGTGGAATGACTCAGTATTGTGGCCGTGAAAACAGTTATGGCATTTGGCAATGCTTTTGTTTGCGTTATAAGCATTTTCTGCTATCTGTCCCATCTTTTTTTGATTGATTTGTTCATCTCTACGTAGTATAAAATGAAGTCCCCAAAAAGCGTCTGTGTGTATGAACTCGCAAAACTCGAGAACTACCCGGCCGATAGCTCTGAAATTTTCACCGTTTGTTCCTTTAAGTCCTGAAGAGGTTTGCAGACCAGTTCGAATAAAATTCGATGAATAGTTCTTTTTTTATTCCAATTTATGTCCAATTTACACATACATTCTCGAATAGGGGGGTGAAAAATCACTTGCACATATTAATATTACATATCGTTAGAAAGGGTAAAATTTTCCGCGTTCTACGCAATTTGTTTCAATGCTCTAACTGTATTACGGCGGGAGTTATTTACGTTTTTAGCTCGAATTTTTTTAGGCTTAGCTGAAATTTAAGCACTACTTTCCTCATTAAACAAATCAATAAAAGTGAAGGAATTGTCCCACAGCTTTCTTTTTGACGCCATTGGAAAAAGCGACCTTTTTACTCCAGGTCTAACTCGACCTTTGGTCGAAAAAATAAGCCTCTATCTCGAAAGGAAAAAAAGTTACAAGCCTTTTTAAATCAAGTTTAAGAAATCTCAATTCCATTTAAATTGTGAACCATTTTATCTCGCATTTTAATTCCTTAAGCTTATTTTATTTTGTGTTTCCATGGCTACGCATTTTAAATCCATTTTTCTGGATTTAATTTCTTAAAAGTATTTTAATATCTGTCGTCATTGTTTAGAAAGGAAATCATGATGTTTTTTTTTTTTTTAATTTGTTTTTTCACGCCTGATTGTTGAATACACGTCACTTGACACAATTTTTATTTTCAAGGTAGACCGGGCAAAGCCGGACAACGCAGCTAGTTTATTTATATTCAAGAGTTTCATTCTCCTTTTATTGGTTTTATTAACACTATCAGTATATAATAATATTATTTACATGCAGCATCCTAAATAGTACTTTCTCCTTTTTATTAACTTGCAATAAATCTCTTGTATCGTGACTGCAAATATTGCTTCTGTACAATATTAGTATTATGGCCGCGAAAACAGCCAGTGCTTCTTGCGATGCTTTTTTGCGTTTTAGTATTTTCTGCGACATGTCCCCCCCCCCCTTTTCTTTAGAAATTTTGTCAGTTATTTTGATTGATATATTTTTGTTTTCTTACAATTGGTTCCTTTATTAATACTATAATTTACACGAAGCATCCTAAATATTACTCCCTTTTGTTAACTTAAAGCATATCTCTTGTAATATGACTGTAAATAATGTTTCTGTACAATATTAGTATGACGGCTGTGAAAACTGCTTCTAGCAAGGCTTTTATTTACATTATATACATTTTTTACGGCATGTCACACCTTTTTCTTTCTTTATTTATTTGTTTTCATTCACATGTTTTATTTTCCTTTGATTTGTTTTCAGGGTTTAAGCTGGGTTCAAAAGTTCTTTAGCATAAAAACTAAAATTGAGGGGAAAATGTTAGAAAAATGCTAAAATGTTACACATTCTCATATATTTATATATGCCTCAGTGTGTTTCATCTCCAGTTGAAAATAAAATTCATATTTCATCCATGACATCTTTGAAGAAATAAGTACAACAGCTATTTTTTTAAAACATAAAATAAAAAAAGAAAACACGATTGATGTTTAGAACGTTGCAGTCTCCTCCTAATAAAGCAGTTTTTGGGGGGACATAATGCTAGATAAGATTAATAGTTATTGAACTTAATTGTAGTTTAAACATCTTAGCTAAGATTTAAAAAAGATTAAGTTGATTATCGCCATACATGTTTCCTTTCTAGGACCATAGATTTCTTCTTCTTCTTTTTTTAAATTAATTTATTTTTTATTTGAGCAAAAAAAGCGAAAATGCATTGCTTTATTTTCGCAATTCAGATAGTGTTTTCGCATTATGCGAAAAATGCTACCGTAGCGGAAACTCTGTTTGTTTTACTAATAAAGCAATATTTAATAATATTAACATTTAATTTACATGCAGTATCCCAAATATTACCCTCTTTTCGCTAACTTGTAAACAATCTCTTGTACTTCGACTGCAAATATTGCTTCTGTACGATAGTAATAGTATGGCAGTGAAGGCAGTCGGCGCTTCTGGCATTTTTACTTTCTTCTATATCTAATATATAGAAGAGAGTATTGGATTCGTGCAAATTTTCGAATTTCGAAGGATTCGAACGTTTTGAGGTGTGCTGAATCCATTTCGACCATTTTTACTTTCTTCTATATCTAATATATAGAAGAAAGAATTGGATTCGTGCAAATTTTCGAATTTCGAATTTTGACGGATTCGAACGCTTTGAGGTGTGCTGAGTCCATTTCGACTATTTTTGGAAAATGTCTGTGTGTATGTGTATGTGTGTGTGTATGTGTGTCACGTCTGTGTGTGACCAGTTTTTTGTGGCCGCTCTACAGCAAAAACTACCGCATGAAATCGAACGAAATTTGGTACAGATATGTGCCGCTATGTGAACTTGTGCCCATTGGTTTTTGGCGCGAATTCTTCTAAAGGGGGTGGAGCAATAGGATGTTTTTTGAGTTACACGTGCTTGCTATTCCTCAGAAAGTAACTGGCGGAATCAAACAAAATTTTTGTCCATATGTTGCCATTAACAGGAACAGGTGCTGATTCAATTTTGGTGTCAATAGCTCAAACGGGGGTTGAGCTGTAGAACGTTTTTTGTTGTCAATTGTGACTGCTGTATCTCAAGAAATAATGAACGGAATCAAACAAAAAACTTATCGACAAGTAGCCCCTAGAGGGTATAAAAGCTGATTTTATTTTGGTGTCAAAAGCTGAAAAGGGGGTGGCGCAATCGAATGTTCTTTTTTTTTCATTGTGAGTGACATATCTCAAGAAGTAATGCTACGTTCTGGATGAAATTTGGAATAAATGTGAATCTATTTGTAAATAGGCGTTGTTTCAATTTTGGCGCCATCGCTCCATGGGGGGCTGATTTTTTTTTTTGTGTAAATAAAATTAGCTTTATAAATGCAACAATAAACTATAGTATGTTGTGGCCATCACGAAACTTTCTTCGATATTTTTCTTTTTACTTTCTTCTATATCTAATATATAGAAGAAAGTATTGGATTCGTGCAAATTTTCGAATTTCGAATTTTGACGGATTCGAACGTTTTGAAGTGTGCTGAGTCCATTTCGACCATTTTTGGAAAATGTCTGTCTGTCTGTATGTGTGTGTGTATGTGTGTGTGTGTGTGTGTGTATGTGTGTCACGTCTGTGTGTGACCAGTTTTTTGTGGCCGCTCTACAACAAAAACTACCGCATGAAATCGAACGAAATTTAGTACACATATGTACCCCTATGTGAACTTGTGCCCATTAGTTTTTGGCGCGAATTCCTCCAAGGGGAGTGGAGAAATGGGACGTTTTTCGAGTTACGCGTGCTTGCTATTCCTCAGGAAGTAACTGGCGGAATCAAACAAAATTTGGTCCATATGTTGGTATTAACAGGAACAGGTGCTGATTCAATTTTGGTGTCAATAACTCAAACGGGGGTTGAGCTATAGAACGTTTTTTGTCGTCAATTGTGACTGCTGTTTCTCAAGAAATAATGAACGGAATGAAAGAAAAATTTATCGGCAAGTAGCCCTTAGTGGGTATAAGAACTGATTTTATTTTTGTGTCAACAGCTAAAAAGGGGGTAGCGCAATCACCCGTTCTTTTTTTCCATTTTGAGTGCCCTATCTCAAGAAGTAATGCTACGTTCTGGTTGAAATTTGGAATATATGTGAATCCATATGTAAACAGGCTTTGGTTCTATTTTGACGCCGATCGCTCCAAGAGGTGTTGATTTTTTTTTTTTTTTTTTGCGAATAAAAATATTTTTATTAATGCAACAATAAGAAAGATAAATCGTAATAGATTGTCGTCTGCGTATTTCTCGTGATTTTAATTGTATGGAAATGATAGGAAATATTATCTCAATGATTTAAAATTTTTAACTGTTGCCATCTTATGTTTGTTAACAAATAAAATATTTGTAATTAATTCAAGCAAGGCTTTTAAAATAACTTTCAATTTTCACTCTTTGCTTTGCTTTTGCAATAATTCAGACATTGGGATGGTTGTCAAGTTTTTGCATGTGTAATTTTGTTTTTGTTGGGAATATTGCTTCCTCGTCAAGCATGGGGAGGGATCAGAAAAAAAAAAATATAGAAGAAAGTTTCGTAATGGCCACAACATACTAGTTTTTTTTTCTGATCCCTCCCCATGCTTAACGAGGAAGCAATACTCCCAACAAAATCAAAATTACACATGCAAAAACTTGACGACCATCCCGATGTCTGAATTATTGCAAAAGCAAAGCAAAGAGCGAAAATTGAAAGTTGTTTTAAAAGCCTTGCTTGAATTAATTACAAATATTTTATTTGTTAACAAACATAAGATGGCAACAGTTAAAAATTTTAAATCATTGAGATAATATTTCCGATCATTTCCATACAATTAAAATCACGAGAAATACGCAGACGACAATCTATTACGATTTATCTTTCTTATTGTTGCATTAATACAACTATTTTTGTTCGCAAAAAAAAAAAAAAAAAAAAAAAAAAATCAACACCTCTTGGAGCGATTGTCGTCAAAATTAAAGCAAAGCCTGTTTACATATGGATTCACATATATTCCAAATTTCAACCAGAACGTAGCATTACTTTTTGAGATAGGGCACTCACAATGAAAAAAAAAGAACGGGCGATTGCGCTACCCCCTTTTTAGCTGTTGACAACAAAATAAAATCAGCTCCTATGCCCACTAAGGGCTACTTACCGATATTTTTTTTTTCATTCCGTTTATTATTTCTTGAGATACAGCAGTCACAATTGACGACAAAAAACGTTCCATAGCTCAACCCCCGTTTGAGTTATTGACACCAAAATTGAATCAGCACTTGTTCCTGTTAATGGCAACATATGGACAAAAATTTTGTTTGATTCCGCCAGTTACTTTCTGAGGAATAGCAAGCACGCGTAACTCAAAAAACATCCTATTGCTCCACCCCCTTTAGAAGAATTCGCGCCAAAAACCAATGGGCACAAGTTCACATAGCGGCACATATCTGTACCAAATTTCGTTCGATTTCATGCGGTAGTTTTTGTTGTAGAGCGGCCACAAAAAACTGGTCACGCACAGACGTGACACACACACACACAGACATTTTCCAACTAGTATGTTGGGAATGAACATCACGAAACTTTCTTCTATATTTTTCCTTTTTCTGATCCCTCCCCATGCTTGACGAGGAAGCAATATTCCTAACAAAAACAAAATTACACATGCAAAAACTTGACGACCATCCCAATGTCTGAATTATTGTAAAAACAAAACAAAGAGCGAAAATTGAAAGTTACTTTAAAAGCCTTACTTGAATTAATTACAAATATTTTATTTATTAACAAACATAAGATGGCAACAGTTAAAAATTTTAAATCATTGAGATAATATTTCCGATCATTTCCATACAATTAAAATCACCAGAAATACGCAGACGACAATCTATTTCGATTTATCTTTCTTATTGTTGCATTAATAAAGCTATTTTTGTTCGCAAAAAAAAAAAAAAAAAAAAAAAAAAAAAATCAACACCTCTTGGAGCGATTGGAGTCAAAATTGAACCAAAGCCTGTTTACGTATGGATTCACATATATTTCAAATTTCAACCAGAACGTAGCATTACTTCTTGAGATAGGGCACTCACAATGGAAAAAAAGAACGGGCGATTGCGCTATCCCCTTTTTAGCTGTTGACACCAAAATAAAATCAGCTCTTATACAAACTATGGGCTACTTGTCAAAAAATTTTTGTTTGATTCCGTTCGTTATTTCTTAAGATACAGCAGTCGCAATTGACGACAAAAAACGTTCTATAACTCAACCCCCGTTTGAGCTATTGACACCAAAATTGAATCAGCACCTGCTCCTGTTAGGGGCAACATATGGACCAAATTTTGTTTGATTCCGCCAGTTACTTCCTGAGGAATAGCAAGCACGCGTAACTCAAAAAACGTCCCATTGCTCCACCCCCCTTGGAGGAATTCACGCCAAAAACCAATGGGCACAAGTTCACATAGGGGCACATATGTGTACCAAATTTCGTTCAATTTCATGCGGTAGTTTTTGCTGTAGAGCGGCCACAAAAAACTGGTCACACACAGACGTGACACACATACACACACACACACACACACACACATACACACACACAGACAGACAGACATTTTCCAAAAATGGTCGAAATGGACTCAGCACACCTCAAAATGTTCGAATCCGTCGAAATTCGAAAATTTGCACGAATCCAATACTTTCTTCTATATATTAGACAAGCAGTACCCGCACAGCGATGCCGGTGCTAAAAATTTAATGGAAGTCCGCTGAATAAAAAAAAATTGACGCCCCCTCCCCCTCTGATGTAAAATGATAAAATAGTTTTCAAATGTAAAAATAGTTCCGCAACTCTATTGTTTATCGCCAAACTCGCCCAGCAACCACGCTCTCATAATCCATCCGTCAAACGAAAAAAAAAAAACCAACCAGTGGAACATTTAATAATTATCGTCAGAAAAAAAGAAGAAAATATCGTACATTTCACTCGGATGAAAACAGTTCAAAAGTTTTTTTTATTCCAAAACCAATCGCCAAAACAATGAATTACATTTACGGTTGCTTTAAAGCAATAATCCTAGAATGAACTGCTCAGTGCCTAACGCGCCAAGCGACCACGCTACCGGAACCCAGACCTTTTGCAAGTGAAGCGGATGTTTTTTGTTTGGCGAAGAAAAATGTAAACTATATCATTCATAATGCGTTGGGGGCCTTCGTGGCTTTGTGGTAGAAACTTCGCTTCAAATGCCGGTAAACGTGAGTTCGATAACCTCGGATGCTCTGAGTGGTGTATTTCCTTTCTTTACGCTGAAAATCTTTCTCGTGTTGTCTTATGTGTAAATAAATAAAAAAGTCCAAAATCTTGAGGCAATGGCCCTCAATCCTTCCATGGTTATTAACTGGGGGTTTAGCGCTATCGTCAATTACGGGCTATATTTGTTTGCTTTTGTCACTATCAGGAAGGCCATGGCCGAAGTACATTAGCCCTTGGTCTTTGGCGTCCACAAATTTGGCGACAATTGGGAAAATTGCTAAGACTCCTACTTTTCAAACTCTTCCTGTAATTTCTACATTGTTTGGGGGAATTATCATAACGTAGATCGTAAAATATCCAGAATTGGCGAAAACATTTCCTCATTGCTTATAATTTCGCGGCGCCAAGTTTGTGAACCTTTAGGAAATTAAAAATGAAGCGAAGCTAAAAGACGTAACCATGGCAATGCGAAACAAAACATCAGTAATTTTAATAGAGATTAGATTTATTCGAACTTTATTTTTAACGGCTTGTAACTTTTTTCCTTTGAAGATAGAAGCTAATTTTTTTCGACCAAAGGTCGAGATATTTCTGGAGTAAAAAAATGTCGCTTTTTCCAACGGTGTCAAAAAGAAAACTGTGGGACGATTCCTTCACTTTTTATTGATAGATTTAATGTAGAAAGTATTGCCAAAATTTCAGCTAAGCCTAAAAAAGTTCGAGATTAAAACGCAAATTGCTCCCGTCGTAATGACGTTAGAGCATTGAAACAAATTGCTTAGAACGCGAAAAATTCTACCCTTTTCAACGATATATAATATTAATATGTGCAAGTAATTTTTCACCCCTTTAATAGCCAATAATAGGCAATTTACGAGAAAATTGGGGCTAAATTTGAATAAAAAAAGAACTAATCATCGGATTTTTTTCGAATTATAGCCTATGTTACTCAGTAAGAAAGCACCTTTCATATAGTGAAAGAATTTTTCAAATAGGTGCAGTGGTTCCGGAGATTGCCTCGAACATATAAACACACAAAAATCCACCCTCTCTCTTTATAATATTAGTAAAGATATAGAAGAAAGTAAAAAGATAAATTGTAATACTGTCGTCTGCTTATTTCACGTGATTTTAATTTTTGGGAAATCACCGGAAATGTTATCGCAATGATTTAAAATTTTTAACTGTTGCCATCTTATGTTTGTTAACAAATAAAACATCTAATTAATTCAAGCAAGGCTTGTAAAATAACTTTCAAGTCGTTCTTAGCTTTACTTTTGCGGGAATTCAGGAATTCGGACGGTCGTCAAGTTTTTGTGTGCATTTTTTTTTTTTTTTTTTTTTTTTTTTTTTTTGTTGTTGCTGGGAATGATGCATTCTCTTCAAGCATAGGGAGGGATCAGAATTCACAAGAAAGGTATAGAAGAAAGTTTCGTGATGGCCACAACACACTAGTTTTTAATTTGAGCTATATAAACAATTTCGGCTACATTTCCCACTTTTTTTCCTTCTTCTCTTTGTTAAGTTGCTTTTATTGATATGTTTTTGTTTTGCCATAATTATTTTCTTTCCTCTGGATTATTCTCTATTGTTTTTTCTTTAAAAAATTATTGCTTGCATGAAGAGTTCCGAATGTTATTCCCTTTCTTTTACTTGCACACAATATCTTGCACTGTGACTATGAATATTGTTTTTATGCAATATAAGTATTATGGCCATGAAAACAGTTAGTGCTTCCGGCAATGTTTTTAGTTTCGTAATAAACATTTTCAGCGATATTTCCCACTGTTTTCCTTATTTATTTGTTCGGTTATTATTTTTTTTTCTTACAATCAATTTCATTGATAATACTATTACTTACATGCAGCCTCCCAAATATTACACCCTTTCATTAACTTGCAGGAAATCTCTTGTACTATGACTGTAAATATTGCTAATGTACAGTATAAGTATTATCTTTACTAATAATAAAGCTGAAAGTCTCTCTGTCTGGAGGATGTCTGGATGTCTGTCAGGATCTCTGTGACGCCCATAGCGCCTAAACAGTTCGGCCGATTTTTACGAAATTCGGCACAAAATTAGTTTGTAGCATGGGGTGTGCACCTCGAAGCGATTTTTCGAAAATTTGATTTTGTTCTTTTTCTATTCCAATTTTAAGAAAATTTTCTCGATCAAAATTATCATGAGATGGACGAGTAAATTACCAAGTTATCATAACGTGGAACCGTAACATGAGCAAGCCAATTAGCGAGAAATTAACCATACAATATTTGTAAATATACAGGCGAACCCAAAGACCTTCTAATTTTCTACTACGGGCAAAGCCGTGCGGGTACCACTAGTGGCACATAAAGCAGTTAGCGCTTAATGCTTTTGTTTGTGTTATAAACATTTTCTGTTACATGTGTGTCCCATCTTTTTCTTTAGTTATTTATTTAATTGTTTCTATTCATATTTTTTATACTTTTATTGGTTTCATTAATAACATTAAAATTTAATAATATTATTTACTTGCAGCATCTCAAATATTACTCCATTTCGTTAACATCTGTGGAAATTTTTTTATGTTCTTTAAAATGGCAACAGTATTAGCCAAGCAGTTTGGTATATATACCCAGTGAATTCATGTTCAGCTTCTGTTATTTCTGTTATGATTTTAATTTATGTTCGTTCATTTTAGTTCATAATTTTTCTTCAATAAAATGTTATAAGTTAATGGGTTTCATGTATCTGTTATAACCGCGTGGCAGAAGAGAGTAGAAAGTTGTTTCGCGACAACATGCAAGACATTTCGTACATTGTTACTAAATATTGCTTCTGTACAGTGAGAGTATTACGGCCGTGAAAACAGGGCTTCCTAAAATGTTTTTATTGCGAAAAAAATTCAAGAACTTTTTTACGGGAAAAATATATTAGCTACATTGGAACTACTTTGATATACACCCCCAAATCGGAAATTTGGCGACTTTTTTTCCTCGCCGAGCAAAATACCTGTTTTATGGCTCAAAATTCCCTGAAACTATAACACAACAACACACATACAACATATACAACACTACAACAACACTACATACAGTAACAACAACTGTACTACTGTATGTAGCAACAACTGTAGTACTGTATGTAGTGTAACAACACTACATACAGTAGGCATATTGAAAGCTAAAAGATAAAAATAATTAATAGAAAAAAAATATAATTGGAAAATACAACCAGATTTGCAGCAAAATACAGCAAGTCAGAAATCTGCTTGATCACTTCACAAAGAAATGGCGAATGAATGAAATGGAGCTAAAACATATATGAAATCCAAAAATTGTTGCCACAAAACCTTTTTTAAAAAAAAAAGAAAGAAACTCAAAAACTGGTACAAAATACAAGAAAATACTAAATTTGGAACCAACAAAAACCTAAAATCTGAAAAATCCTAAATTGGCAACACCAAAATAAGAGACAGCAACCCTAAAAAGTCCGTAGGGAGTGCCAGATTTGGCGCGTAATTTGGGGGGGGGGGTATATCAAAGTTATACCGCTACATTGTTTAAAAAGTGCTACTGCCTTATTTTTTCGTTTATTTATTTATTACATATCTATTTCATCACATGAAAGAGGCATTTAGGTTTTTGGAAATCAACTTTAAATAAATGTCGAAAAAGTATACTGGACATCATTTGCACTTTAAGCTCATTGAAGTTCCAACCTTCGTATAAAGCCATACATGCAAACATTGCAAACCGTTGAAATGCAAAAGTCCAATGCTGTTGGTGTGTAAAAGACGCCCCAACAGACCAGTTAGGGGTTAAAAGTTGACTCGGATGATTTCAGAAAAGGCTTGAGTTCAATTAAAATCAACAGGACTTCCGCATTTTCTAAAAGCATCGATTTAATTATTTAATACTGTCGCCGGGGGGTGAGCTTAAATAAAATCAGCGCATATATATATTTTTTTAATTTTAGAAATACAGTCAGACCTCGATATAGGGTCACCCGCTTATAAGGTTACCCCGCATATAAGGTCACTTTTCTTAAAGTCCCGGCTCACTGAATAGGAATTCTATGTCATGTATTATCGGATATATGGTCAGGTCATAATACATTAATCGCTTATAAGGTCACTTTTGTCAGATTTCTTTGAATGATTTCAGTGCCAAACAGATTCACTTCCAAGAATTCACCGACGATCCTTAAAAAGTGAAAAGTCGTTTTTCCAATTAACGTAGCAGGTAGTGCACAGAATGCAATAGCAAGTGAGCATTACTACAGTGATACTAAAATATGAAGCAGTAATGCGGGCACTCAGCGTGTACATATTACACTCTTTTACCAGTCATGAGAAGCTGAAGAAATTTTCAGAACATAATTATAAACCATTTTGTTTAAATTAAAGAAAAAACACATTGGTCCTGTATTAATGACAATTTTAAGTAAGGTAAGTTGCACATCAGTTGTTTTCTTGGGGATATTTGAATGCAGCTTTACTCTAAATGAAAGCTTTAAAAAATAATTTCAAAATTTCTTATTGATTCCAAAAATTTAAATTGGTTCAAATCAATTTAACTATAATAACCTAATTAACTGATAGTTTTGAACGCATTAAATTTTTAAGCGATTTAATGAATTAAATGTTTATTTATCACTGAATATATATGAATCGGTTATAAGGTCAACCCGCTTATAAGATCAGTTTCGTGAAGTCCCGAGGGGTGACCTTATATCGAGGTCCGACTGTAACTCTTTTAGTTCCATTTGTACTTCAACAATGAATGTCTCTTCAACCCCATACCATAAATATATGGACATTTATATAGATATATACTTGTTTCCCCACAAAGTTAACCTTTTTTCTGCTCAATTTTTGAAGTGACTTACATAAAGTTTCGCCCCGTCTTCCCACATGGACACGTGACTTGAGTTTGGCAAACGGCTGAGGAAATTTCCACACGAGCAGCAGCTACCATCATATATAGAGCAGCTAAAAAGAAAATTTAGTCAAAGAGAGATGCACAAGTTAACTATGAAAAACAGTCGTTCGACTGGACGACAGCAACTACGGGTTATTGAATAATATAAGCTTATCAAGTTGAGGGAATATTGCAATCAAAAATAGAATTAAGTTGTAGATAATGCAGTTAAATTTACCAAAACTTCGGGGTGTCCGAAAAGTAACTGAACACTTTTAAAAATCATAGAAAAGCAACGGATTGTCGTATCCATATGCGGTTTCAGCTATAACATTTCATAGGTTCAAGAATTGTTTATGACATTGTAAAATATATATATATATATATATATATATATATATATATATATATATATATATATATATATATATATATATATATATATATATATATATATATATATTAAACTTGAATTTTTGGCACCTTGAATTCAAATTATGTTTTTCGCAATCACGAGCGTATGTGTGTATGAATGCGCGTGTGTGTTTGTGTAGGCGCATGTGTTAGGGTGTGTGTGTGTGTGTATGTATGCATGTGTGTGTTGTGTATGCAGTGATGTGTGTGTACGCGCGTGTGTGTGTAGGCGTTCGTGTGTGTGTGTGTGTGTGTGTATGTATGTAGGCATATGTGTTTGTGTGTGTGTATATAGGCATATAAGTGTGTATATGTGTGTGTGTGTAGGAGTGTGTATTTGTGCGCAGTCATGAGTGTGTGTATGCGAGTGTGTGTAGGATATGGACGCAACCTGGAGACTGTTTTCGCAAGAGGAGCAGCATCGTGAGGCCGGTCAACGCGACGGTGGTGCTGGCAGAGGGAGGTGGTGGGAAAATAAAATCAGCGTAACGCCAAGGACAATCAAGTGAAGATAATAAGCAATCGTGATTGCTCGAAAAAAAATGATAACTATAAGTAATTTACACAACATGACCAAAGGTATTGGGACACTTTCAAAAATTGACATTTTTACGAATTTTTCGAGAAATAAAAGACAAATTGCTCTGTAATTTTTTTTCACATGAAAGGTATACTCCAGCTATCATTTTCCAATAAAAATTAAATCTATTACTCATTTAGAGGACCAGCATCCAATTGAGAAAGCAAAAACAGGTTTTGGATCATCCTTCATTGTAAATAGCTTGGTATAAGCTATAAATTTAAGAAATTAGTTAACGAACATTGTAGAATTTATTTCTATATTTTCGTGCAAGTATCTCTTATACCAACGGAGACATAAGCATTTCTTTCAAAAATACAAAATTTATTTGAAGGTTTTCGGTTCATAACACTCAGACCTTTCCGTCAAACGTTACTAAACTTTCAGAGTATTTGACAGCATACAGGAGAATCATAATAATAGAGTGTGCAATTAAATGATCGAAGATATGTGATGAAATATGAACGTTTAAAGCAATTACATTTCCACTGCGCATGCGCGAAAGACGGCAATTTAAAACCGCATAATACAAAGCCTAGGTAGATTCTGCAACTCATAATAAAAACTTCCAGTTCAATATCTTAAAAATGTAAAACGTTATCAGCAATCTAATGAGCCGAATTTGAATAAATCTTCAATATTCGATGAATCGTGAGGGATCGTTTTTATCATGAACTAGCATTCCCGTACCCGGCATTGCTCAGGTAATGGAATTTGCAGGGGTTAACAGTGCTTGGTGCACTTAGTTTCGAAAATCCCCTATAATAATTACTTATTACCTATAATTTTTTTTCTAATTTTGGGAGGATCCCTGGGTCTCTGGACTCCTTTTATGTATGCCCTTGTCCTTAACCGATCTTTAACTGTCATTAATGATCCTTTTAAAGCATTGATTATCTTTGCAAACACAGACCATCCACATTTTATTGTTATACCTATGTTTAAGCAAGAACTTCTTTGTATACAACATTTTTAGTTTTTTTTCTGGTGCTAAAATTATTAAACTGCTTGATGAACTGACTTTGAAGTAAGCTACATAAAATTGGCCGTGTGCAGGGCCGATCCTAGCAGGTGTGCAGAGTGTGCGCCGCACAAGGGCGGCCACAGGCTGCATCATATAGTTCTTATAATCAAGAAAAATTCCTCAAGAATTTCTCAGAAGATAATTTATAATAAGTAGAATAAATATGCTGATTTTTAAATGCTCAATTGTCAAAGTATGTGTCGATTTCTCGACAGCAGAGCATAGTTTAAGAAAAATAGAATGTTAGGGAACATTGTGTTGGTTTATTGTCCATTAATATCTACTCTTAACACACATGCTTCATTTGGTTGCAAAGTTTGTGACAGAACCGGTAATCAGGCATGGATACAGGGGAGGGGAAATGCCCCCTTCTGAAGTATGAAATGGTGCCGTCTAAAAGGAGCACCGAGGGCGGCCACTAATGTTTACCCACCAAGCTTTTATAGACCTAAACAACGAAGACATATTTTATTTATTAAAAAAAAACGATACTGATTAGATGCTGTCGCAAGCATCTCAAACAACAAACTATGTAACAAATGATGCGTGGAGAGAAAGTGGAAAATTGCGACTCCCTTGAGAGTAACATATATGAATGACAAACTAAAATGATGCACTTTCCCCCCTTTACGACAGTTTTTCTGATTAAAATCTTGAATGAACTGCCAGGTTTCAGATCAGGTAGGAGGACAGGGCCCTTTCCCCGGGAAGCAAAATTAAATATAGCTCCGAAACGAAGACCCAAAAGGATACCATGAACTCCTTGACGAAACTAAAGAAGGCTTAAAATTGCGTTTCTAGGACTTTACTTTCAGAAAATTTTGTTGGTTGAACCTTTCGATCTTAAGGACCCAATTAAGTCTCTGATTCACCTCTTCCACCTTAACTTAATCAAACATAGCCAAAAAATGTTGGCTCCAAAATCCAAAACGTGTTTTCAGACGACAGCCTTTCCTATCATCAAACATCATGTAAAATTGCTTTGGCATTTTTCGAAATTTTTGCAGTGTAGGACCCCGAAATCCATTCGCAAACATTACTACCAAAGACAGTCTCAATTTGCGTCTTTAGAGAAGCCCCTAATTCCACCCCCTCTCACTTAACGTATTGAAAAACAAACTAAAACCGAATTTTTTAAACATCAGTTTCAAGAACTTTTGGGGAAAGACCCCGGATTCCCCTTTTCTCCAAAGCAATCACTATACCTGAAAATTTCGTTTTTAGACGGTTCCGTGGAGCCACAGCTTCTTGCCTAAACTAGCCTGAAATTGACTTCAGTTTCAAAAACACAGCTCGTGAGGACACACTAAACCCCCGCCCTTTCTTAATTCCATCGTTATCAAACAATGCTTAAAATACGATTTTGGGACTTATATTTCTAATGAATTCCAGAGGAGAACTGCCAGGCTTATGTAACTTTTCACGGCGCTAGGGCATGTCCATTAATCGTCGAGGTGAAGTGGACAAAAGTCTATAGTTATATTTTTCAGATATTAATGTTGAAAAAAATCCGAAAGATCCGTAGAAGCTTCCCATTTTGTTAACGTCACTAAAGATAATATAAAATTGCGATTTTAAAAATATCCATTTAAGAGCTCCAAAATCCTTCCTTCCCAAAAATAGCCTAAAATGGATTTTAGTTCCGAAAAATATTTTGGTTCGGAATATTTTCACTTTCCCTCTCGTTTTCAAATCTAGCCAAAAACGGGTTTTGAAAAAAATAGTGCCGAGAAATTACCGGAGGATAGCCGCCAGATCCCCTACCGTCACGAAAGACGGCCGAAATTTGTGTTTACTTATATTTCGTAATCTTTCGATGGGAGACGATTAAATCTCACTCCCTCTTGCAACGTCAACAAAGATAACCTGAAATTGCGGGTTTAAAATTTCAGTTTCGGAGATTTTTCGGGAAGAACGCCGATCCTTCGTAAGCTACGGTCTTCAAAAATAGCTTCAAATTGATTTCAATTTTGAAAGAATTTTAGGAAAGAACTGCAACATTACTTTCACCTAAAGTCTCTAAAAAGTTCCTAAAATTGCGATATTTGACGTCAATTTCGAAAATTTTCGCCATGCACCTTGAATATACTCGACTCTTTTGTCCTTGCAACCAAACACAACTAAAGATTAACTAAAAATGTTTTCCATACGCCAATTTTGATAATTTTCTTAGAGCAATCCTCCTCCCCTGAATCCCTGACACCCCCCCCCCCCTCCGCTTCCCCTTCCTCCGTCCCTTCTCTGATGTCACCGAAAAAAGACTATAAAATGCGTTTTTACGACTAGTAAATTTTGTTATCTATTACTTTTTTCAAAGATATAAATTGTACCTAAGGAGTTTCTTACTATAAAAAATTTCTTCTTTGTTATCAGATCATTCTTTTGTCCCCCCCCCCTTTTTAAATTCAAACTTGGCATAGAAAGTTAAAGATTAGTCAAAATTTGCAAATTACCCTTAAGGGGCGGCACATTAGGTCTTTGCACACGGGCGGCCGACACCCTAGGATCGGCCCTGGCCGTGTGAAAAAAAGTCTTCTCTTAAATCGATTCCTGCTACTTTTAATGTCTGTCCTTGTGACTTATTAACCGTTTAACCCGTCAAATTTGAGTAATTTTTTGAAATTATGTCTATTTACGTCTAGTAAATACAGAAATAAAATAAAATTTCCAGAAAAAAATTTTTTACTATGATTTTCAGTGTGTTCCATTTTTGGAACATTGGCGTTTTGCATGAAGTTTTTTTTTTTTTAGAGAATTTTTTTAAACTAAGAGGTTTTGAATGCGGTTTTTATCTTAGCATACTTTATTGCGAAAAATATAATATTTGAAATTGCATTTGTGTACATATCAGAATTCAGAAGATCCAATACAGAAATATCTAATGCCCATCATATGAAAGGAAGCGTTGCTGGTGAAGTCGTTTGTCGCAATGGAAACATTTCTTAGTCGTATGTTTTTGCACACCGCGCAACGTCCTTGGGATGCAGATATTGTTCGTTTTTCACAAGTTGAGACTTGGCCACGCCCCCAACACGTGGTATCGGAAGATTCTATATGCGTCTTTTGGGGATGAGGCTTCAGACCAACACTGAGAAAGGTTGCAATTGGCCATCGTTATCGCGCTATAAGAAGACGAGTGTTCTATAATTTTCTAAAAATTTACCTCCCACCTTCTTTCCCGAAAAAAAGGTGTGCTACTAAGACAGTTGTTCGACTTAAAAATATTTTCAGATTTGCAGTGTATTTCTATACGTTTTGGGTTAATTTATCATTGATTTTGCGAAGGAAATCCTAAACTTTCTGTCTTTCACGCTAAGTAAACATTTTCTGAAAACACGGTGAACAGTTGCAGGTGAAATTGGAAGGAAAATTTTTCCTTCTATTCTGCTGAAACTTTCACAGCTCTCAAACGTGGGTTTTTCATAGGTATTCTAATTATAAATCTCTAATCGCATATGGTTAACTTCGCTGGTCAACCATTTCTCACCTTATTTTCGATCCGATTTTCTTCTTAAAAGCGTTTATTAAATATTACACAGTGCTTAGGGATAAATGAACTACTTTTGCAATATTTCGAACTGTTTTACTTCGAATGTAATGAAGAATTAATGCGTTTTCGAATTGTGTTTGTTGTTACTTTGCGAATACGAGTCATTTTTAAAATAATACGTAGATTTGTAAAGTGAACAAGCAAAAATTAACGCCAAAAGATTTTTTAACTATCACCGCATTGAAAAAATAACAAAAAAAGAAAGAAAGAAAACGACAGACGATAACTTTAATTTCGAATTTTTCTGAAAATATTTCTGTGTCACCTCATTTTTGGCCCATTTCAAACATTCAATATTTTGTAAAAAAAAAATGTTGAATTGATCTAATCATGTAGAGACAGTATGAAAAAGTATTGAACTACTATTTCGATTTCTAGGCACTTCATTTTTAACCATATACATTTAAAGCCTACGAGCAATTTTGGAAGCCTCATTTTTCGAAAACGATTTTGAGGCATAACTGTTAGTACAATTGGCACAGATGTATCTTCTGCACTGCTCCAATACATATCTTCTGAAGGAACAGAATGGTACCCACTCAATAGCAACAAACCAAAAAATTGTAGGATTTCATCTCTGTCAACATCTATTCTTCCTCAGTGATATTGCCTAGTTCATCAGGGGGTAATTGGCATATATCTACATCTGACAAATCCGAATCTGACAATGTCTCTAAATAAGCCACAGCTTGTTCTACAGTAAGAAATCTTGTAGACATTTTTTAACATTTATGAACAGTTGGTATACGTCAAACAGAATTTCCTTTCGCCCGAAAACAAAGCTAGCGAATTATTGAACTGCATTTAAAATATGAAGAATAAAACTCTCACTAATATTATTTTTTATTATTACGTAACAATGCAGCTGTCAGAGCAGGTGTGGATTCGGAGCCATATAGTCCGTCAAACAGAAGACTGTTATTATTTTCTTTGCTAACGAAACGTCATATCCTTTCAAAATATAAACTTACTTGGTTTTGCCAACATCTACATCAGAGTACATTCAAAATGAGAAAAAAAAAAGAAACATATATTACGAAAAATGAAATTTCCCCTTGGAAGTCGAACGATTTACTTCTTGGAAATTTGACTCCCTAAAAGCGCCAATGTTCCAAAATTGGAACATGCTATTTTGAAGGGGTACACCTTTCGGAAATATCATTGTACATTTCTACAAGCATTTTAAAATCATGTATTGAAGTATTTTTCACAACTATAATAAATATCATCACATTTTCTGAAAAAACCAATTTTTGGTAAATTTTATAAGAAAAAGTTGCAAAAAGCTAAAAAAAACACTCATCTTTGAAAAATCGCAATAAATAATTGAAAACATATAAACAATCAAGCAGGAAATCAAAAAATACTTTGAAATAAGACTAAACTGTGTTAAAAAAAACTTGTTTATTTTAACGTTATTTCTTGGGAAAATTTTCACTTAAATATGATGTTCCATTTTTGGAACATTGGCGGGTAAACGGTTATGGTTATTGCAAAGCAAACTTTAACAGGAAACTGCACTCTTCTAAATTCAAAAGGATAGTCCGCCTGTGATGATGTTCTTAAAAACTTCGCTTCTAGTTTTGAAAAAATAAAAGCAAAAGACAGAAACATTATTATTTGACTTGAGAAAAGCCTCGAATAATCACGTGAGAAACAAAAACAATATCAAAATTAAAATTCGCTATCGACCAAAAGTTGAGATGAAGTACTGAATAATGATTTGAATGGAGGAAAGCCTCCTAAAATAAGGGATTTAAATTTCAATGACAGGTTTTAATTTCACAGAAATTAAGGGGTTTTAATTAATTTCTCCTAAACTAATTGATATTTTGAAAAATCCTTTCTTAGTGGATACTTTCGTAATCATGTGGACATGCCTGCCAAATTTCAAATCTGAGACTTCAGCGGTATTGGCTGTGCGTTGATATATATATATATATATATATATATATATATATGTTATCTCAGGACATTGATTTTTATATATTAAGATTTGCGCGATAACAGGAAAGTGTTGCTAGTTTGGCTCGGGACTTTATGAAAACGGCGTATAAAATTCAAAGACGGATAATCGAGGGACGTAAAAACGATGCTTTGCTCTCTGATGCGCAAAATAGAATGTCTCGGTAGAACTGTCGCACCTCTAAACTGCCGTGAGTTCTGTTCTTTTAACTGAAAAACACATCGTTTACATTACACCTAAATCATCCCCACCAATGATGTTCCTTCTAATGACATGCAATAAGTAAGTGACAAGCAATGTGCGGGCTGTTTATCAAGTTTGGCAGTCAAAAAAAATTTATTAAAAAAAAAAATATATCAGCTTTTTTTTTTTTTTCAATTTTCAATTTTGATACTTATCAACCTTTTGTCCCCGTTGGTAAAATATTAGCTACAGGCTAATATTTTACAAGATGGTGCAAACATCGAAAACTGAAAATGTCGTCTATATGAAAGAAAAAACTCCCTGGGGCATCGCAGGGTGTATTGAGGGTCCCCCCCCCCCCGAGTCTTTAGTTTTAACACATAATGGCAGTTAAAATACGACCGTTTACATCTATATACAAGAACTGTTGAGACCAAACCCTTACCTCCCAGAAGTTAAATTCTGGCTGTTCTAGTGCCAAGCACGAAGTGAAAATCGTCTAAATCTTCTCAGAGTACCAAAGGTGCACACATAGAAGTGTATTTTCACTTCTAATTTGCATTTGAAAATAAAGGGCAGTATTTGCATTTTTTCTTTTCATTTTTTGGATTTTTGCCATCGATTCCAACATTTCCTTATTGTTCGCATGGAATCCAAAGTGCATTTCTTCAAATGTCTCAGAAACTCATTTTTGCTTATTCTACTTTTTCCCCTCCCACGGAACGCTGTTGAAAAAGAGAAACTTTTTATGATAAAGATAACAATAGAAAAAAAAAATGTACAAATCTGATTTTTTTTTTCAAATGAATTTTCTTTATCAGTGTAAGATTTTATGAGCAACCTGAAAAGACAAAACCTGATAACAGCGATCACATCGAGAACTGAGGCAATAGTAGACAAAACGATAGTCTTACTATTGTCAAACACAAACCAAAATACAAACATCAACAAAAACTCCTTTTCCTCAAATGCTACAAGATTCATATTCTAAATCCAGATATTTATTGACGATTTTCAAAACCCGATTCATTTAACACTGTTCGAATTTTTCACGGTTTGAAGGAAGATATTATTTCCATTCACAACCCAGCAATTATGTCAATCGATACTCCTTCATATAATTATACCTAATACTAGGCTTGCCAGATTTCTGAATAGTTAAACCGGAACACCAGAATGCCTCCCCCCCCCCACCTCCCCGCTTGACACAATGATTCAAAGGGGTACACACCACTGGCTGATTTTTGGAGCGTTTTATAGGGCAGTTTAATTTTAACAACATCAAATTGCTGCCTTGAAGCATCGGTAAGTGAGCTTTTTCATCAGAATCACTTTTTTGACATTAATAAAGATACTTCTTGACTTTAACATTTGAAATTCAAGTTAGCGGGAAAGTTATCAATGCTATAAATAAATGGTTACTAATTATGAACCTAAAACGGGGGTAATAAAAAAATGATGTAGGCAGATAAAATTTGAACATTTCACTTCGGAGATGTAAACAATTACAATTTATAAAACAAAAGCACTTTGAAAGAGGAATGTAAAGTTGAACAATATTTAGATATACTTTTCATTTTGTAGGACTTTTTTAAAGTCTTTTTTGGTCAAAAATCCTCACAAGCTAATCCGGTATTGTTTTACAAGTTAATGATACACATGATAAAGTAATTATCCTAAAAAATCATTAACACTTAACTATTTTTCGACATGTTTGGTCATTTGTAATCAAATTTATCTTTTTCCGGGACGTGAAGTAAACCGGCCGGGACATTGAATTTTGTTTGAAAACCGGGACTGTCCTGGTCAAAACGGGACGTCTGGCAAGCCTACCTAATACGCAGTCAATTCAAGTAATGATCAAGCATCTCAGATTTCCAGTCTTTGTCAAACTAAAATCAAAGTACAATCCGAACAAAACAAACTTTAATTTTTTCCCAGCTAAAAGATTCCTACTCTACGTCAGCTTTGATTCAATTCTTTGAAACCCTGATTCAACAACACAGCCCTTTTTATTTTTAACAGTCAGAAGAACCTACTGGTTCTATTCATGACAAAATACCTATAACATCAGAGCTGTTTTCTTGATACTAGCCGCCTACGGCGACCAGCTGGTCCGCCTTTTTGCGCCAGGATTGCCGCCTTCGGCGGCTGCTTAGACAATTTAGCGACGGTATTATTAATGATTTTCTCTATATATTAATATTATCATTCGCCCTTTTACACCAATGTTGCCGCCTTCGGCAGCTGCTTAAATAAATTTCGTCGTGGTATCAATCAATCTCTATCTATCTATATCATTAGTAATTTGAATAAAATATCTTCTAGATCTATCTCCAGTTCCGTCGTTTGGAATATTTTTAAAGGAGGGGGAGGGGAGACACAAACGGTGTATTCTTCATGCAAAATTTGTCGAAAAATAACAAAAAGCACTTCCACTTTTATGTGAAAGCATTGTTTTTTCAAAGTCATGGTGTGTGTGGGGGGGGGGGGCATTGACACCCCGTTGAAGTTCCTTAAATGACGGGCATGTCTCCTTCTTGCTGTCCATCTACTATATCGACCTCTATATTTGTCTATCTATCTATACGATCTATGCATATCTACCTCTGACCAGTAATTAACAATCTTTTTTTATTTATATAAGTATTAATTCGAAAAAAACATTTTTTGTCCTCTCAATCTCTATCTATCTCTGCATCTACCTAACCTAACCGTCAATCCGTAGCGGAAACAGAGATCGTGCCAAAAACCGCGGGCTTATTTAATTAATATTGCCCGCAAAAAAAAAAAGCTCTATGTCCCCCCATAGTATGCAAAAAGTAGCGCTTGCAAAAAGATAAAAAAAACTAAAAAAAAAAGGTGAAGAGAAGGCAAACAATTTCAGTTGGATCACGTGATGCGATAAGTTCGGAACTCAGTCGGCAAGCGAAGAGCTCGCGTTGCGTTCTGCATTAAAAAAATTGTAAAAAAAAAACTATTGCGTATTTTTAAAAACTTTTTTCTTCCGAGGGGGGTGAAATGTTTTTACTATTACCAACTAAAAATTTAGAATTGAGGGTTCAATACTTTCTGCAGGATGGGTTTCGAAAAAAACTAAACCCAGAAAAAAATGCAAAATAAAGGTTTTTTCAAAAATTTATAAAAAATAGAAAAATTGCTCTATCTTCAAAATTTTTTCATTCATCATATTTAAAATTAAATTTCCTACCCTATAGAAAAAAAAATATTTGTGTGGTGCGATTGGTTCGGGGTCTGTGAGGTGAAAAGTACTAAAAAGTGCAAAAAAACACATATAACATTAAATAACTTTTTTTCTAATTAAAATATCAAAAATCGAAGCCCGAGGTGCACATCTTCGGCAAAAACTGCATCTGTATACTAAATTTCATCTTTCTAGGCCTTACCGTTTTCCCAGGATGCGCGCCACACACACACACACACAAACATCTTATTTTATTATATGTATAGATTATCAAACGCGCAGTCCATCAAAACGACAGTCAAACATTACCAATCTTCTATCTTCGCTGAGCATAAATAAAAATGCAACCCTAATAAAGCAGACATTGACTCCTTACCTGCTAGAAGATTCATATTCCAAGTCACCGGCTTCGATTGAATCCTTAGAAATCTTGATTGAAGAAACAATATACAAACACTGCAGCTTGTTTCCCCGGAGTGTCATCGATTACGTCATTACCGGTGTTCGATGCCGTACCGGAAGTTTTGGAGCAAATCTTCAGACACGATGCTCGGACCTGTTTCGCAAGTTGAAGATCTTACAACTCCCCCCCCCCCCCCCCGCCTTCAACAACTTTTTTCTGCTTCAAGGAAAGGTCAAGTAGAACTTGATACTAGTAAGTACAGGAATAATTTCACTTTTAAGTGGAAATTCCTAAACATTTGAGCAGTTTGACTACAATGAAGAAAGCGGGATCTTTTTTTCTCATTCATCTAAGTATAACTGCAATTCGTTATTCAATTCTGAAGAAACTAAATATGCATTTTCCTGGCGTTGTATTTTATAAATATGCATTGTCTGAAACATAGGACAACCAATCATGGGCGCCCATATGCAAAGTTTCAAAGGGGGGGGGGGCTCAAATATTTTCCCCGTGGAAACTGATTTCAGGACAGATTAGAGTCATTAAAATTTGACATTTTTAATGACTTATTCATTAATGGCTGGAGAAGAAATGTTTTTACATTTTTGCAAAGAAAAAAGTACTAAAAGCAAGAAAGATCTAATTTCGAAAGGGGGGGGGGGCTCGAGCCCCCCCCCCCTGCCTCCTACATGGGCGCCCTTGCAACCAATCAAACGACATTACTCAGTCAATTGGAATGGAAAATATTGATGGGGTAAATTATTTGCACAAAAGGTCATTGTTTTAGTTGTTCAAATTGCAAATTAATCTTAAAATACGAAAACTTATAACTCAAAAGGGCTGTGCGGAATGGAACAGTTTTCCAAAAGTAGTTGTAATTTGCAAATAGGGTGAATAGTTTTGTAGTGAGAAACGAAGGAATGCAAGTGGTTAAATTAAAAATTTGGAGATAACCAGTACAATTGGTAGGTGATCCTCTCCTCTGTCTTGAGGTAGATTAATACTGTTGAGGACATATTTTTTCACTCTCATATTTTCAGTTCTTTCTGATTGTTGAATTAAATCGATACTGACTGGAAGGAATAACTAAAACTGTATCGGTCAGGGACGAGTGTAAAAAGATTATTTGCTTTATACTTTAATTTATTTTTCAATGGAAAATTTCGTAAACAGCAATATTTCTTCTTTGTATGCTCACCATACATATGGGGCTCAAAATGACCATAAGGGCGTTTACATGTTTTATTTATCGCATGTTCGGTCAAGCTACCCAGGTCATGTTCGCTTAAACGGACCACCCGGTTATTAAGACCAAAATGGTCTTGTCCCAATGGAGGGGGGGGGGGAGGGTGGAATCGGGATTTCTATTTTCCGGTTAATTCCTATTAACCGGAATCGACTGTAGTTGAGATCCGGTTGATTTAGACTTTTCCAGTTCGTTTACGATTCGTAACGATGGATAGAGCAACGGGTCACATGCATCAGTTTATAGTGTTTCTCGGAGAGTAGATCTAGTACCCCTGGTCTAGTGTGTGCTGCTAATGCTAACTGTTGTACTAGTATCATGTAGAAAAACATACAAACAAACTTAGCACTAAGCACTTGAAAATGAGACATTTTTTCATCATAACTTTTCAATGTTCTTTTAAAAGTACATTATATTGTTGTGAAGATTAATGAAATAGTCTAAAAAAAAAGTACAATTCGAATTCAATTATTTTTTAAAACAAAATTGTAATTAATTCCTACAATATTATTGTTGTTTTGAATCGTCTGCAAAGAGCCAATGACGTCTTGCCGCCCGCCCCATCTCTCCATTCGTCGTTTGCAAAGTTAAGAGTGACGTATTAGAACCAAGCCACCCTAAGGTTCATGGCCTAATATTTCATTCATTTATGATTCAATTGGCTCCAAATTTTGCATATTAGTCAGCTGACTAAAAAAATAAGAACAAAATAATTCCATGTAAAAATTTCAGTTTCAATTTTGTTTTTAAGCAGTTCTGACAAAGAAAGGCAATTTGGCTTTTACAGAAACTATAATCCCCAATACGGCCAAAACTCTCTCTTTCTCTCTCTCTCTCTCAAAAAAAAAAAAAAAAGGCAAAACGTACAATCAAACTCAAAAAATAAAAATAAAATCAAACTCTTTACTGTCACAATAAAACTTTTTAAAACATAATTAAGAAACTCAAAAAATATTATTCAACATTCCATATTTACTACATTTGGGGGCACAAATAAGTCGCTATTTTGTTTTCGTAACTCCTGCGCATTATTTTCTGTCACGTGCAGGCACGCGCGGGTATGAGTGTGTACACGTGTGTGTGTAGGCGTGTGTATGTGAGCAGGCGCATGTGTTTTGGCTTGTGTATGTGTACAGGCGCATGCAGGGCCGCCGAGAGCGAAGGCGGGCCTCTTGTCATTTTGGTCAACGGGCTCCGCTCTCCCAATAAAAGTACAGTCGAACCTGTTTATCTCGAACCTGCCTATCTCGAAAACCTCTATGTAGAAGTTTTTTATTTTCCCTGCACATAAAGTATTAATTCAATGTTTTCCCCCATGTTTGTCTCGAATGAAATTTTCTGAAAACCTGTATATCTCGAATTTCGACTAAAGTGTCTTTCTTGAATTGGATCCCCAACGATCTTTATTAACTGGAATTTGGAGACAAAAAGCATTTTTCTTAATATTAGCAGTCACATAACCCTCCAGAATTAAAACTTTATGTACAAGAAGCAAGTTTTCCAGCAATTATATCCATTCGGAAACTGAGAGGAAGGGGACATTGTTGATTAGTAAAATTGCTTCCAAAGTTTTACTTTCGAGTCATTGCTCCGATTACTTATTTTTAGAACTTTTTTCAAAACCTCTGTATCTTGAAACCTCCATATCTCGAATTTTTCTTCTCTCCCGTAAAATTTAAGATAGACAGGTTCGACTGTAGTGAAATTTTTTCTATTCCGATTCCAAGTAGGGCTCCCTCAAGAGACGGGCTCCTAGTTTCCGACTAGGTCGACATGACCACTTGTCGAGCCTGGGCGCATGAAAGAAGGCGTGTGTATGTGTGCAGGCGCATGTGTTTAGGGTTACCTGCGGGGGTCGGTCGAAGGTAGTGTTCGCAGATGCCCAGTTCCAAAAATTCCAAAAAAGACGTGGACGCGTCATTCAACGGCCAAGTGAAAATAATAAGCAGCTCGTAGTTGCTAAAAAAAAATACACGATTCTTCTTGTTCCCGTCCTCCTTGTCATAAACTGACAGAATTTCACGAAGCCCTCTCCCTCTTCAAAGCGTGACATTATTTTTGGAGTCTCTAGCTGAAATTTCATTCAAAATCCCCAAGTACGATTGACACTTCAGAAGAAAATAAAATAAAATCGGTTACACTCCTTACAGTTTTTCTCATTTATGGTGATTATTAAAACGAAGAGAAAAAAGAGAGTGAGAACATCAAACATTGTTTCGTCGCTTCACGAAATACTTCGGTGTATTTTTTCTTCAAGCACAATAAATTTTTCTCTTTTATTCTCCTAGATTTTTCTCGTTCTCCCTCCCCCCCCCCCCACACACAAAGCAAAAAAAAAAAAAAAAAAAAATGCTCGTTGCAATGATTGTTCCCCCCCCCCCTCCCAGCAATCAAGAGCAACAAATTTCTTCAGAGAGCAGTTGACCCTGCAATGATTTTTTGTCAAGTGAAAAGTTTCTCTTTTCTTTTATCTTCTCGTGAATCGTGATTACAGGCAAAACGAAGAATTGAAATGAATAGCGTGAGCGCAAGAATAAAGTGACCATTTATTTTTGCTCTAATCACTGACATGCAATACATTTGAGAGATGAAATGTAATATTTTTTTTTCCACATATGTAAAAAAAAAAAAAAAACACCAAAGAACTTTTGAAAGGATTTTTGTGAGTTACGTGTTTAGGAGATCCCACAGCACCTAGAGCTTTGAAATTTAGTATAAAGTTACTTCAAATTCTGGAGTTTGCACATCGGAGCGATCCCGCCCCCCTACTAAATCTCAAAATAGTTTTTTTAGCTAAATTTCACATAAATTTCTTAAAAATAGGGTGAAAGATTTCCCACACCCCTTGATATTCTATGCAGGAAAAAGAGTATTTTTTCTGGATCAGATTAAGCTTGTTCCAATTTTCTCAATTAATTAGAATAGCAGATATGAGGGCACGGGCGCCCATATGGGGGATGGCAAGTGGGGGCTCATGCCCCCCCCCCTTAGAATTTAGAACTTCCTTGCTTCTAGTACTTTTTTCCTTGCAAAAGTGTAAAAATATTTCTTCTTCAGCCGTGAATGAATAAGTTATTAAAAATGTCAAATTTTAATAATTCTAATCTGCACTGAAATCAGTTTCCATGGAGAAAATATCTGAGCCCCCCCCCCCCCCCCGCCCTTGTATGAGGGCAACTAATTTAGCGAACATAGGTTAAACTCAGTTCAAGTACAGAGCAAAAGAGTAAAATGATTCTGAAGACCACGAAGTTGAAAACGATTTTTCAAACGCACAAAACGGACTGTTTTGCAACGCTTAGAAGCCACTTCGCACCTATAGCTGTGAAATTTGTTACGATGAAGGAGGTTGCGCTTCGAAGCATTTTTTTGCTGTGCATATTTCAATCAGGCTTTTTTTAGAGTTACAGCAAGATTTTCGTATTGTTCTAATTATAAGGAGCGCTTTAATGTTTTTTTTTTCGACAAGCGAGATTTTTATTTTGTTCCAATCGAAACGCGTATTTCAATCCGATTTTACGTAGCAAACGATATAAATCTGCGCGAAATGAATTCGATTGCAAACAGTGAGATCTCTGTGATTGCAAATTAATTTTCAAGGGCCAGTGAATGTTAACGAACATTCCACCCCATAGCTGAATACATTTTTATAACGATAAATGAAATATTTTGAATATCTTCAGAGATTTTTTCTATCTTCCCTTAATAATAATGTTTTTTACATTTTTAATTGATAAACTTCTCTAAAATATTACGAATTAAAAAAAAAAAAAATTAAGCGGTGCGCTAAACAAGACCATCCACCATTTTCTGCCGCAGTTTTACAAAAATTCCCCAACTCGTGACTTCATCGCCATCAGAAAACCTAAGTCACGATGCAGCTTTATGAAGAAGAAGTTTGTTATTTCCAGGCAGCAGTGTAACAAACGTTCTTACAGAAGAGTGGTTAGTGCAGGGCCGCCGCTACCATCAACGGGGCCCCGATACCAATTTTAATTCTGGGCCCTTCCCCCCCCCCCCCCCCCCGCCATTGCATATTTTTTATACCGTCACTTCATTTCCTCTCATTCATACACTTACTAACTTCAAAATGAATTGTTAAAAACTGTATTCATATGTGATGTTGCATGGTTTCGTTGCTTATAACTAAATTTTAATGTAAATTTAAAAACTGTAATTGAAGTTTGCACAAAAATACGTTTCTAAATACAGTATATTTATACAGCAAAAATTGTATAATTTGTCATGTCTGAGATAAGTGAGATATATTAATTATACAGCGCGGTTCTGGTAATGCCAAAAGAGAAATGCTTTACAGCATTTAGTCCAATTAAATTTAATGAATGGGCCTCATAAGGTGAAAATAGATCAAGTGGGTTTTCGTTCATTCGGCTTTTGACTCTTTTCACAACACCCTTCGTGTTCTACCCATTGTCTAACACTTGTCCTCTGCAATCTTCTAATGGAATTTTGTGTCTTTTAAGGGAGTCCATCAATTCTTGAGTAATATCATATCCCGCTTTTTTCAACATTATTATTGGAAAAACGGTTTCATGACCGTACGGCCCCCCAAAGCTCCGGGCCCCGGTACTATAGGTCTGGTATCCCACTCCCTTCCAAACGGCGGTCCTGGGTTGGTGTCAAAATTACCTGATCTTGTTTTGCAGTAAGTTTCGTCTCTTTTTCTTCGTTGTTCTCAGCAGTTTAATAGCATAAAAATGTTATTGCTCTCAAAACCTAATTTGTGTAGTTGATGAATTCGAAAAGAAAAAAGTAGTACGAGAGATTTATAACAAAAAATGAGATGAAAGTTAGGGGGTCGACTTTTACGCGGGGCAGAATTTCCGAAAATGTTCCCCGACTTTTTTCTTGGGAAAAAAATCGAAAACGTGAGTATTTTCCCGATTTCGGTCCATCCCTTTTAAGCAGATGCTAAAGAAGTTAATACTTAAAACATTCTGCTTTGATTTTACATGGTCTGACTGTGAAATAAAGAATAAATAATTATAGTAAACGGGAAAACAACGCGAAAAACGAAACGGGAAAACAACGCGAAATGTGCGGGAATCGCAGTATTGACGAATTTTTCTGATAGTCGAGAATTATTGCTCATTTTTTGAAATAATATAATATGGCTGCAGCTTAAAATTTATTGATACAAAATCAAAATAAAAGTCGAAAATAACTAGTATGTTGTGGCCATCACGAAACTTTCTTCTATATTTTTCTTTTTTTTTTTTTTTCTGATCCCTCCCCATGCTTGACGAGGAAGCAATATTCCCAACAAAAACAAAATTACACATGCAAAAACTTGACGACCATCCCAATGTCTGAATCATTGCAAGAGTAAAGCAAAGAGCGAAAATTGAAAGTTATTTTAAAAGCCTTACTTGAATTAATTACAAATATTTTATTTGTTAACAAACATAAGATGGCAACAGTTAAAAATTTTAAATCATTGAGATAATATTTCCGATCATTTCCATACAATTAAAATCACGAGAAATACGCAGACGACAATCTATTACGATTTATCTTTCTTATTGTTGCATTAATAAAGCTATTTTTATTCAAAAAAAAAAAAAAAAAATCAACACCTCTTGGAGCGATTGGCGTCAAAATTGAACTAAAGCCTGTTTACATATGGATTCACATATATTCCAAAATTTCAACCAGAACGTAGCATTACTTCTTGAGATAGGGCACTCACAATGGAAAAAAAGAACGGGCGATTGCGCTACCCCCTTTTTAGCTGTTGACACCAAAATAAAATCAGCTCTTATACCCACCTAAGGACTACTTGCCGATTAATTTTTCTTTCATTCTGTTCATTATTTCTTGAGATACAGCAGTCACAATTGACGACAAAAACGTTCTATAGCTCAACCCCCGTTTGAGTTATTGACACCAAAATTGAATCAGCACCTGTTCCTGTTAATGGCAACATATGGACCAAATTTTGTCTGATTCCGCCAGTTACTTCCTGAGGAATAGCAAGCACGCGTAACTCAAAAAACGTCCCATTGCTCCACCTCCCTTGGAGGAATTCGCGCCAAAAACCAATGGGCACAAGTTCACATAGGGGCACAAATGTGTACCAAATTTCGTTCGATTTCATGCGGTAGTTTTTGCTGTAGAGCGGCCACAAAAAACTGGTCACACACAGACGTGACACACACACACACACACATACACACACACAGACAGACAGACATTTTCCAAAAATAGTCGAAATGGACTCAGCACACCTCAAAACGTTCGAATCCGTCAAAATTCGAAATTCGAAAATTTGCACGAATCCAATACTTTCTTCTATGTATTAGATATAGAAGAAAGTAAAAAAAGACCTGTGACCCACTTCCGCCTATCAAATCTAATTTGAATTCTGAAACTTTGAATTCAAATTATGTTTTTCGCAATCACGAGCTGCGATAAGACCCTACTCATTAGGGTTATTGTTTCTAGAAACGGCTCTCCTCCCAACTCCTAAGCATGTCCCTCCTCCTGGGTGGTTACGTCAGGGGTAGAAGTGATCAACTTGTCACATATAGGACATTTTCCACAAAAAAATATAGGACAAATATAGGACACATTATATGAATAGTTTCGCTATGAAAAAAGAAATAATATATTATTTAGTTGTCTTTTCCTTTGGAGCACCATGCACCAATATTTGTACCATTAACACCCACCTGGTTCAACCACTCCTCACGAAATTTTGTTAAGCAATGCGATTTCGCCATTATAATTTCACATATTACAACAAAATACGATTTAACATCTTAAGAGACTTACATTCCATTCAAAGATCCCGAAATTCCACAAAAAGAAAAGATTGTATAAAAAAAATATTAGAACATTCCGATCAGAAAATGCACTGAACACAAAAATATACTCGCGAAAGCGAAAACAAAAACAAAAACCGCGCTGGAAAACAAAATAAACGGATGTTGCCCAAACGCAAAATTCTAAAACCGACTTCAGACTTCGTTCTCGAAACTCCACCCACTACAGTGACGTCACATTGCTGTAGCCAATAAGAGAAGATGCCTGTTGCAGGATTTAGTCAGTTGCTTTTTTTAATTTGAAATTCGTCTGCTGACGTACTTTCCACGAAAAATCCGTAGTCAGATACTTTATTTACTGTTGTTTTAAAGAAATAAATTAGATGAAAAACAGGAATATAGGAAATATAGGACATTTCCCAAAAATATAGGAAATATAGGAGGATTTTTGATGCTTTTTTTGAAAATATAGGAAATATAGGATATATAGGACCACTTCGACCCCTGTTACGTGTGTATAGTTGAGTGTGTGTGTGTGTGTAGACTTACGTGTGCGCATGTAGGCGTGTGTATCTGTGTAAAGGCGCGCGCGCATGTGTGAGTGTGTATGTGTATGAGCATGCGTGTGTAGGACATGGACGCCACTACCCAGCAGAAGTGAATTCCGGGGGATAGTGCTCAGGACCAGAGGAGCCGTGGGCGGTGGGTGATGATGCTGCAGAGGCCCCTGGTCCAAGCTGAAAAAGGAACCACAACATCAAGGACTGTCAAGTGAGAACAATAAGCCTTCTTGATCGCTCAAAAAAAAAAAATCGTAACAGCGAAATCGAACCCTTTACAAAAATCGCGATCGCAAAAGTGAACCCTTTTGTTGCAAAAGAATAAAAATCGGACTTTTTTTTAACATAAAAATATTCATTACATATCATTTTCCTCCTTTTTATAACGTTTAAATTCAAAATTAGCGGCAAAACGCTCCTGTTTTTTCCAAAAGTATGGACTTTACTTTAACTCGGGTTTTCGATTTTTCTCCTAAAAGTAGGGGGTCAACATATACGCTAGTATATACGGTAGTGAACTGTCATTTTTACTTTCTTCTATATCTAATATATAGAAGAAAGTATTGGATTCGTGCAAATTTTCGAATTTCGAATTTTGACGGGATTCGAACGTTTTGAGGTGTGCTGAGTCCATTTCGACCGTTTTTGGAAAATGTCTGTCTGTGTGTGTGGTGTGTGTGTGTGTATGTGTGTATGTATGTATGCGTGTGTGTGTGTGTATGTATGTGTGTCACGTCTGTGTGTGACCAGTTTTTTGTGGCCGCTCTACAACAAAAACTACCGCATGAAATCGAACGAAATTTAGTACACATATGTGCCCCTATGTGAACTTGTGCCCATTAGTTTTTGGCGCGAATTCCTCCAAGGGGGGTGGAGCAATGGGACGTTTTTCGAGTTACGCGTGCTTGCTATTCCTCAGGAAGTAACTGGCGGAATCAAACAAAATTTGGTCCATATGTTGGTATTAACAGGAACAGGTGCTGATTCTATTTTGGTGTCAATAACTCAAACGGGGGTTGAGCTATAGAACGTTTTTTGTCGTCAATTGTGACTGCTGTATCTCAAGAAATAATGAACGGAATGAAAGAAAAATTTATCGGCAAGTAACCCTTAGTGGGTATAAGAAACTGATTTTATTTTTGTGTCAACAGCTAAAAAGGGGGTAGCGCAATCACCCGTTCTTTTTTTCCATTTTGAGTACCCTATCTCAAGAAGTAATGCTACGTTCTGGTTGAAATTTGGAATATATGTGAATCCATATGTAAACAGGCTTTGGTTCTATTTTGACGCCGATCGCTCCAAGAGGTGTTGATTTTTTCTTTTTTTTTTTTTTTTTTTGCGAATAAAAATATTTTTATTAATGCAACAATAAGAAAGATAAATCGTAATAGATTGTCGTCTGCGTATTTCTCGTGATTTTAATTGTATGGAAATGATCGGAAATATTATCTCAATGATTTAAAATTTTTAACTGTTGCCATCTTATGTTTGTTAATAAATAAAATATTTGTAATTAATTCAAGTTAAGCTTTTAAAGTAACTTTCAATTTTCGCTCTTTGTTTTGTTTTTACAATAATTCAGACATTGAGATGGTCGTCAAGTTTTTGCATGTTTAATTTTGTTTTTGTTAGGAATATTGCTTCCTCGTCAAGCATGGGGAGGGATCAGAAAAAGGGAAAATATAGAAGAAAGTTTCGTGATGGCCACAACATACTAGTTTCCTGTGGTTTGATAAAACAAAAAAGTATATTGCATTCCAATAAAATAATGGTTCGTCTCGCCTTATTAGGACACCGAAGTTTTGCGTTGCACATCGAGGTTGATTTTTTTTCGAAGCGTCGATGTTTTTGTTAAAACATCGATTTTTTATTTTTTAACATCAATATATTTTGGGTTCTTTCTTTTTTTTTTCCCAATGTCAATGTTTGTTTCAACAAAAAAGTTTCATAAAATAGGTGATAATTATACTAATGCGATAATTAACATCGTCAATTGGAAGTTCAGGGCTGCCACAGAGTCAAACCGTTAAGAATAGTTGTTTTAGTGGCCCTTTTTATAAAAAAAGTTTTCACAGTTGTTAACAAATGGTGAAAATAGTTTTTGAAATAATGTTTTTGTTATTTGATATTTTATGTCTGAAATACAGACTAAATTATTTAAAAGGCAACGCTCAAGTCATAAATATATGTTCTCGTTAAAAAAATACAATACAATACAAATGTGACGACCAGCAGCATGCTTTGAGCCTAGCTAGGCTGGTCCACGTCAATTTATTATTTCCAATGAAAGTCAACGACCCTCCCTAAGATATCTACCAATAAAGCTCTCTAAAAGGTAAAGCAGGGACGGATACATGAGGGACTCCCCACCGGTAATTTTTCGAAAATGTAGTGCAAAAAACGCAAATTTAGACGAGTTTCATTGTTAATGGGAGAAAGGAGGTTTTGGTTTATAACCCTATCTTGGAACTGTTTAGGAATTAAAATCTAAAATCTTTGTGATCAATATTTTTAAATCAGTATACATAGTAAAAAGTAAATAATAAAAATCAATCCCTTGAAAAATTTCTGGATTCGTCCTTGAGATAAAGTAGCAAAATTCAGAAGCAACTTCATTAGCTAAATGGAAATACATTCGGAGCAAATTTTATTCATTTTACAACACACTACTGTCCGACCACGAATTTGTATGGAATTTTCAAACGTCCGAATCTATCTGAATGAGGGGGGGGGGGGAGAGTAAAAATTTGATGCCGGTATTCTGCTCATTTGAATGAGATTCTGCTTCTGCAAAAGCTGGCATCGCTAAAAAATAATAGATTCGACCATTTCCGGCTGTAAAACGGATGTTTGTCTTTCCATACAATCCGTGGTCAGACAGTAGCTGGTATACAAAAATGACTATGCTTGTGAAAAATAATTAAAAGCAGTGCAGCCTATTTTATGTTCAGTAAACATCAAATAAATGCTCCACTAAGGTATCAAATTATTTCTTTAATTCAGCTGATATATACAAAGAATAAACTGAAGATGAGTGAATGACTTTGTGGCACAGCAGTTCGGTTAACAAATTTGATGGAGGATCACCACAGTAGTACCGATGTCCTGCAAATGAGGAAGAGTGAAATACTAATCCAGTTTTCATACAAGAGTAACAATACAATATTACAAAAAGGGGGCTGAAATCATCTTCCTGCTTATACTCTAAAACCATTAGAATCAGTGGCGTATATATATTTTTATTTTGGAGGGGGCCCAAAACCAAGATCAGTTCCCCCCCCTCCTTTTTGTTTCAACTTCCATTTTTCTTGGGGGGGGGGGGATGGGAGCAACAGTGCCTTGATCTTCTCATTTTTTTTCGAGGTGGTGCAAGGACTTCATACTGTCACCTAATGTTGCAACCAAAAAAAAGGAGGGCACTCTTAAACTCTCGCTTCTAACGAGGGAGAAAAGGGGGTTCCAGGGGTTTTCCCCCGGAAATTTTTTGAAATTGTAGTCTTAGGAACAGTTTTAGATGGTCTCTGGTGATGCTACGAGGAGGAAAAATTCGGGAGGCTTTCTGCGAAAATGTTTAGAATTTGAAATCATAAAAACGCCATTATAGGCTGTTTGTTGACGTTAGGGTAATGAAAGGAACGGGACTTCTTTAAATTGCCTGCCCGATTGATTTTAAGATATAAAAGAAACAAAATTCATCACACCTCTGCTCAATTTTTTCGAAATGGAAGTTCTATAAACGCAGTTTCAGACTAACTTCGATAATGTTATGGGCAGGGTGGTTCTGGGGTTCTCCACAAAAACTAGTTTGAAATTGAAGTCCTAAAAAACGAAGTTTTAAAGAGATATTCAGTGATACTAGGGGGAGGGATTTAAATGCTCTCCACTTTTCGAAACTGTAGGTTTTTTTCATTTTCAGATTTCATATGGGAGCAGTCGGAGCCTCGTCCGAAATTTTTTTTCGTAATTATAATCTGTTGTTAATTAATTGTTCAATGTATGTATCTAATGTGCGAACATTGAATGTCTAGTGAATTAAAATATAGAATGGTTATAGTTCTTTCTAGCAAATTTTGTTTACTAAAAAGTTAGTGAATAAAAAATATCGAAATAAAAATATAGATTTTCTGTTGTAAAACATGTTTATTTTATTTGTTTCCAAGCAATATTCTCATCATGTGAAATTTCACGGGAAATCTTCTCCTTCACTTTCTACCATTAGCAGTGTAGAAGTTGGAGGAATTGGGGGGGGGGGGTGCCATACGCTTAACCCGGGAGAACGAGGGCAGGGGTCAATGAATGACCCCCGCAGATATTCATAAACCAGTCGAGTCTGGAATGGAATAACTGTAACAAAAGAGGGTCGACTGTACCAAGAACTAAGTTTCAGTTGACAGAACCTACTACAGTTCATTCTAGTTATATAACCTTACTTTGTTCATTCAGTGTTGCATTTAGCAGTGATTAGAAAATCGTAAAGCTGTGTTTGGTTTGCTGCTAGTTCGCAATTTTAAATTTCAGATTTTTCTTTTTGTGCAGGAATCACTTTGAGGTGAGTAGTTCTATTAATCTTTAGGTATCAAACACTTTATATTACTGTCTGTGTTTACATAATTTTGGAGTACACAATTACACCACACGTTTGCAAGTTACGAGGCATTTATGTACATTTTTGTGGGGTAAATGTGAACGATGAAACACAATGTTCTTGTGGTTCTAAAATTTTTAATTTCAATGTTCCTCCTAAAAGTGTTTGGTGCTTTCGTTATCAAAAAAATGTTGATTGCATAGAAATACATACATGCTTTGTTTATTTGCTCAAATTTTCCTGCAATTGCGCAAGAGCTTGAATTACCTATGCTAAACAAACAGTTCCACATACATACCGAATCACGAAAATATTTTACTTTATTTTTCAAAGTGAACACTTTTTTAAAGCTGTTTTTTACAACTATTTATACATTCTTATAAGAGCTGTTTTGATTGACATTAGATACATACCATGGTTACAGACAGAGCTGGAAATCGTAGTGTGATACAATAAAAGAAAAAAAATATATTAATTCATAATAGTCTGCTTAGATCAACAAATAAATAATAGTCTCATTGCTACTTTCTTGAAATATTTTAGTGTTTTGTTTTATATCAGACCAACAGATATTCGAGAAAATTCAAATTAGTTTTTATCTTTCATTCTTCTTCCTTAAAAAAAAAAAAAAAAAAAAAAAATTAGGAAGAATGAAAATTCATTTCTATCTCATATCATAAGATGAGAAGTTATTAAAATTAATGTGAAATAAATAGAAAAACATTGAAACAAATTATTTCAAATTAATGCCTTTGTGAATATATCAATGTACAATAAAAACAAATTCTTCCAGCAAATTTAATTTAACAAACATGTTATTGAGTAAATGTCTAATAAAACAACATATTTCTGTCACAAAATAAAATATTATCACACCTGGCAACTTGGAAAAATCCAAATATATTAAATAATTTTAATGTTTTGCCAATAAACACATAAAACAGTTTTATAAATTCCACTTACTGCATGTTAGACATTTGCATTTAAAAAATACACACATACACACAAATGTCTAGTTTTTAAAATATTCAGAATTTGCACATAAAAGTGCGTGAATGGCAAAAATGCATACATTTTATGCCAACGAGCAAAAGTTGGCAAGTATGAACAAATTAAGATCTTAAAATTGGTCTAATCAACAATTAATCCATGTCATAAAAACGAAATGTTAATTGAGTTGCAATGAGCATTCAAAGGTTAAGAAGCTTTACTGACTACAGCTTTACTGAAAGTCAGAACAAGTCTTTGCACAAAACATGCACCAATATACAAGGTGTTCCTGTTTCACCTGGAAAAACCTTTATTTTCACAACCGTTAGTCCAAGATGCATACTTCCAATAGCAAAAATGGTTGAAATGAGAAGCAAAGGTAAAATATAAAAAGTTTGCAGCAAAAAAAAAAAAGTATAAAAATGAGGAATCTAACATTTTGCATGTAGGGCAATCAAAAAACATGAAAGTACAAGAACCCAAAAAAAATTGATATCAGTACGACTAATAATCACAGAGCTATTAACATTTTTTGTGACATATATGACTTTACACTCACTAAGAAGGGTTGAAAATTATATACGTGCATAGAGTGATTTTTCAAACTGTGCAAGCTTTTGAAGTGTACTTTTATGCATCATAGCACAACATTTGCATTTATTTTTCAATTGCCATGAATTACTTTAATACTTTACTTTTTTACTTCCACAACAGGTCATTCTTCTGAAAGGGCAATACGTTCCAATCTTGCCTTCTTCACCGGTCATAAGAATTTTAAACTTGAACATCTCCTAGAATTTTAGTTGGAATTCAATTTTTTTTTTTGTGCTGATATTATTTTACAACACAAATTATCTCACTAAATGCAACGTAAGGGACTTGAGATCCATGTAAAAAGTTAAATTTTGTACTTTTTCACTTTTTTTTTTTTTTCAAACTTTAAATACCTTTACCTTGCTTCTTATTTTGACTACTTATGATAAAGGAAGTATGCATCAAGGATTAATGATCACAAAAATAGAGGTCTTGCAGATCAAACTGGGACATGCTATAAAACAGAGCTGCAACTCAATTCAGGGTAAAAAAATTCCCTGAGTTCTCCGCTAACAAACAACATGTGAACAGATAGTTGTATAAAAATTCTAATATCCTTATATTTATCATCAGAGGAAAAGTAAATAAATAAAAATAAACAAGAATTCATTCAAACTGAAACAATAATATGCTGACTGAATATTTGTAGTTAAACTAACAGAAAAAAAAAAATCATTAACATTAATTTCTCAGACCCTATAAAATAAAAAAAATGCATAAGTTAAGACGAATAATTATCTTACGCCATTTAAATTAAATTTACATGAAATAAAATGTGAATGCTTAATAAATTATTAAATAATTTTTGGTTTTAAAAACTCGTTAAAAAAAACTACAATTAGCTTTTTTTTTGGTACTTCATATACTCAGACATTGGTTTTTGCAAGCTTTAGATATAAGTTTATTTTTTCTTTGCAAAAACTTAACTACTTTACATTTGTTTGACTCTTTTTTTTTTGTACTCATTCTTTCATTTCTCTAAAGCTTTTAAATGTTTCATGTGTGCTAGTTAAGTATACTGAAGAAAATCTTTTAAAATTAACATTTAAGACTGTACCATCAAAGTGTATAGCCTAGTCTTCCATTCTCAGGCAAATCAAACATTTTTGACAGCTACATTATCTGGTGACACAACTTCTTGAAGATCTGGAGATGGACATTCTTTAGACTTCAAAACATTATATTAAAAGTTATTTAAACTAATTTTTTTTCATTTAAACTTCATATTGGACTTCTAAAATTCTAAGCGGGCGATTCTCAACCGGCGGACCAGCACCAGTCCATAGAAAAATTTGACCAGTCCTCAAGAGATTTTTACTAGTCCAAGTTCAAAAAATGTCCTTTCTCAAAAAAAAAAAAAAATCCTATAACCTATATATCCCTAACTTGAGTTTTGTGATTAATTTTCGTACTTTTCTATATTCTTTCAGCAATGTTTATTGCTTTTGTATAGTTATTAGAATAACTCCTTATATTATTCTTAACCTTTAAATACTTTTTGTAACAGTTCTTTTGCTTTTATTTCTGTACTATTTATTTGATTATTACTATTACTATAATTTGTGAAAAAGGAAAAAAAAAAACTTTTGGTTGTTCTCAAAATGTTTTCACAAGTATTTAACAGTTTTCAAGTCAAAAGGGTTTTTTTTACAGAAAAGAAAGAAAGGGAAAATTTTCACCAGTCTGTAAAAAAAATTCATGTGTTTTGTGTTTTTAACAATTTGCAGTTTGTTTTTTTGCAAATAAAAAAAAAGAAAAAGAAAAAGAAAAATAAGAAAAACACCAGGTTTGTTAACTTTTTTGAAAAGCTATTGCTGGACGGTACGTCAAAAAAGTTTGAGAAACACTGTTCCAAGCATGAGTAAATAAACTTCTGTGGCTTTTCTTTTATTTTAAACCCTCCATTAGGCACATGAATCTGTCAAATGCATAAATAAAATAGATCCGTTCGTAATTAAATTCGTCATGTTCATTTGTTCGTTATTTCATAATGGGGTCGTTTCCAAAATTTCAAAAGTATTTTTTTCTGAAAGAACATGTTTATAAACACAGGATCTGACCATTTTTCAAATAATTTGTTTAAGTTCAATATTTCTAAAAAAATACTTAAATCGGCGCTTTCATTGTTTATGCTTCTGTCCGATATCACAAATGATAAAATGCCACTCACAGAGCAAAATATTTAATTCGCATCTTTACTCGCGTGTATTGGCAAAGATAGGGTTGATAACAAGCATAGAGCGCAATATTTAATTCGCTTCTTGATTATCATAACGTGGAAACACTGTAGAAAGATGTGGCAATCGCATCATATGTGACGTCATCAAGATCACACCTTGTTTGAAAAATCGGACATTTAAAAAAATTAAAAAATAACTGTTGGAATGATGAAAGTATTTTCTGGGTCCATGTTATTTTTCTTTTTTTGCTTATTCTATCAATTTCAGTGACTAAAAGTAGTACTTTTGACTGAAGGAAACAACTCTATTAAATTAGTAACATCGAATATTCGACCGATACAGGTAATTAGAAGCCAACTTCTGTTTTACTTAAGTAAATTGCATTACTTTTGGAAGGCAGTAATATGCTAGTTTCTGTCACAAATCTGTACCTTTTGTCAATATATTAGGTATACAATGTGATTTAAGCTGAAATCTCCCCAATAAAGTGACTGAATCACTTTATTGTAAGTATAAAAAGTATGAAACAATGCATCTGAGAGATGCAGGGCATCTATGGATGAAACTTTTGAAGAGTGCCTAGCAGAGTAATCCTCTGCAACAAAGATCCCCTGATGCAATAAAGGGGGTTATGAGTTTGACCTGTCTGTGTATGTGTGTGTCTGCGGCACTATAGCTCCTTAATGGATGGACCATTTTGACAACACTTTTTTTTCTTCCAAAAAAAGACTTAAGAGATTTCTTAGCTAATTATAGTTTTTGTGTGACCTTAATTATTAAAAAAAATTGCTTTGCAATTTTGGTAGTGAAAACATACAGTAGAACCTTGATTATCTGATATTCGATTAACCGAAGTTTTTGTTAACCGAGCCGATAATGACGTCTTCTCTCTCTTTTTTTTTTGTCTAAACACGTAAGCCCTTCAAAGGACGAGGTGTTTTATTTCTCTGCCTGAGCTGCCTGCTGTTCTGCCTCAAAAACTAACTTCTACGAAACATAAGAAAGACCCACATTAAGAGTAAGTGACAGATACTGACTACACCTATAGAAATTTTGTTGCTTAAAAAATTGCGTGATCGGGGAGCTATTGCCAGAAATTCGGGACTTTTGCAAAGAATGGTAACAGATTTAACAACAATAATATAAATTTAACAGAATGACGAATTTTAAATTTAAAAATAATTTTTTTTCTGGAAATTTTGTGTTTTTTTAATGTATCTGTTGATATTTAAATTCACAATGTAAAAAAATCAACGTTTTTAGAACTTACAAGTTATTTTCCTATTTTAGTTTTTTAACCATAAAACATTACTTGGTTTATTTTTATCCTTTAAAAATATTCTATTGTATTTTAACTAATACACTTTTAAAATTTGCGATCCTGACATGCTTTTATACTAAGTTTCTACTAACCGAGATTCCCGACATCCGAGGCACCAGCGAAGTGTTTCGGTTAGTACAAGCTAGGTGGACAAAAGTCATGTTCAAAATTCTAAACTTTGATATTGGGATAATGCAAACAATGAACCAAAACATGATACTTAGTTATTTGTTGATGTCTAAAACTCCCTTCTGTCACGTGAGTAATAAGGTTCAAAGGTACGTATCCGTTTGTAATTGAATAAATCAATTGAGTTCCAGACATCATTTCATCATACAAAATTCAAGTGTTCCTAATTTCATATGATTTTATTGTTCTAGGTGGATATTATTTATACTAGTAAGTGATTTTTTTCCCTAATTTAATTAATCTATCTGATAGTTAAACAATATTTAAAACATTTTTTAAAAATGAACGACGGATTTTTTGCCTGTTTCAAAACTTTCAAGTGATGGCAATGACTTGTACCCATTTGTACCCGGACTAAATTTTCTGTATATAGTAGCTACAGCTTTCTCATTAATAATAAGATGTATTACAGTCAGCACACTCGAGCACAACATATTTTTTTTACCCAAAGCGCTTTGGTATTTTGGGGATTCAATCATCAAAGAAATCCCTACTCGAAAGAAAGTATTCTAGAGAAAAAAAAAATGTTGTACTAGAGTGTGCCGACTATAAATACGCCTTATTAATAATGGGAAGAGTGCAGGTATTATATACAGAAAATTTGGCCCAGGTACAAACAGGTAAAATCATTACTACAACTTGAAAGGTTTTAAATGAGCAAAAACTCCTTTATCTTCAAAAAAAATTTCATATTGTTTATTTATCAGATAGAGTAATTAAATTAGGGAAAAAAAGCACTTACCAGTATAAATAATATCCATCTTGAACAATTAAATCATGTGAATTTAGGAACACTTTAATTTTGTGTGATGAAATGATGAACTCTGAACTTGACTTTTGTCCATCTAGCTTGTATTAATCGAAACACTGTGCAGCGGTCCCAATTAGCTTGGATTACAGAGGTTCTACTGTACTTGAATATTAAACATATTAATACCAATCAAAAGAATGAAAATTTCTGCACTTACG